>NC_048307.1:15814352-15942657 GCF_013100865.1 Trachemys scripta elegans | reverse complement strand
CCCAATTTTAGGCTTTCAGACCTTCCCATGAAATGTATAAGTCACCAGTTCTTGTCCAGAATGCTTCTTTCTTTCTGATCTCCTTTCAGTTACGTGGAAAGGCAGAGTTGGGGTGTGTGTGTGTGTGTGTGTGTGTGTGTGTTCGTGTTCAAAAGGGCTTAAATCGGAACTTTAACATAAATCTGACGCAACGACGTAACTTTACTGGCATCACAACCCTCTGGCTCTGTAGACAGCTATGGATGCATGGGGTGGAGACGTACATGCACATAAACCAAAAATAAGGTGTGGCAGAAAAATAGTGACCTCATCTGAGGCACCTTTTGGCAATGATTCCCGTGTAAATCTGTCAGGGTTATTTTTTTCCTAACCCAACCCAAACCAAAATTCCCTGCTTGCTAAAGCTTGCCATTATATGTGATGAATCCCAGTGCACCGGGATCTCCGAAATTTGATTTGCCATCTACTTTGTTATTATTCATGTTGACATAGAACCTAGATGCCCCAGGTGGGGATCGGGGTCCCACTGCGTTAGATGCGACAGAACGCCAATCTGTCCCCTAAAGAGCTTAGCATCTCGTATGTGAGGCACTGTCGACGGCTCTCTTCTCGGCTAGCTCTGTTTAGACCTTGATACAAAGATCCGTAGGCAGCCTGCAGGGGCTGGCTGTGAGGTTACGTTTTGCTCTTACGTGGAAAGGGTTTGGTAGGTCGCTGTTGTAAATCCCCACCCAGAAAGGCCTAGTCATACTGGATACGTCTCTCTTTGAAGGACCATTGATCCTGCCATGAGCAGTGCGGCCTAGCAGTATGTCTGCTAGCCTGGGGTGTAGTAGGTTTGGGTTGCAGTCCTACCTCTGGTCTGCTGGGGGCCTTTGAGCAAGCCATTTCACCTCTCTGTGCCCCATCTATTAAATGAGGTGAAGGCTACTGATCTTCGCTGGGAACCATTTTGAGATCTCTGGCTGACAAGCATTAGATGTTGTTAGCGTCACAAAGCCAGAGGTTTGGCATGGTTGGCGCAGCAGCTGTGGGAAATGAAGGGGAGACAAGCCTGGAATCTGCAGTAGAGACGCGTTCTTTACTTTGCTCCAATGATGAAGTCTCCAGAAGGACACTAGGGAAGGGATCTGAGTTTCTCCCAGGACTGAGCCAGTGGATAACGCTTACTAGGGGGTCTTGTCTATTTCTTAGCGCAAGAGCTTGGGAGTCAAGACTCAGCTTCAGAACTCCTCCACTGACTCACCATGTGAGCTTGGCCAAGTTCCTTAATCTCCTTATGCTTCGTTTTATCCATCCAGCTGTACAATCGGTATGGTGGCACTTCTCAAGAGTGCTGGGAGTCTTGCTTAGTTTTAAATCATAAAGTGCTCTGAGACGCTCAAATGAAAGGCACTGTAGGACTGCCAAGTACTAGCTTCGTGCTGCCACTGCCCTCCAGTGGATTGGCCTCAGTGACTTCCTGTGGCAATGAGTTCCACAGCTCAATTACGCGTTGTGTGAACCTGATCGTGATTTACATAATAAGCAGAGCTCACAGCACCCCCACATCCTAATTCTCAGCTATCTTAGTTTAAAAGAACTCAACTGTGGCCTTGTCTACAGGGTGTGTTTGTCCACGCCGGAGAAGTGCAAATTTTAGTACGCACCAGTGCGTCACACACTAACCGGCCTGTGCGGACGCTGCTGACAAGCACTAAAAGCTCCCTAGTGCACGTGAATGTAGCACCCTTTGAAATAGGACTCCATAAACACGCACTTGGGGACTTTTAGTGCACTCCAGCTTGGGCCAGGCTGGCCAGTTAGTGTGTGACATGCTAGTGCAGACTAGAAATTTACATCCCAGGTGGTGCAGACTAATGCACCTTGTAGACCAGTCCAGCATGTCATGCACTCTGTACTGCAAACAGCTAATGAAGGCTCTGCTTTAGGAACAGGAGGGTCTGAATTCAATCCCCGGGGGCCTCTGCACTAGGCGGTATAGAAACAAGTGTGGAGTCCCTGGAATTTGTCATGGAGCTAATTTATTTGACAAAAATCACGCGCGTTATTTGGCCGCTGTGCCTTTATTTATTTTCCGAACGTCTCATCTTTCCCATCCCCCGTCTCTCCAGACTCCGCCATCCATCAAACAGCTCCTGTCGGAGCAGAAAGGCAGCCAAGCCCCTTGTCTGTCTAGGCAGCACTCTCCATCCCACCCACCTGGACGCCATTAGAGCTTGGAGGGATTCCACCCTGTCAGTGGCCTTGTGTCTGATTCATGTTCAGTCTGAGTGGAGCGGGAGTCCCCACGGGTATTGCTATATCCCCTTCCATACATTCAGCAGCCATGTGGCCCACCTCCAAGATCTTACAGAGCAAGCTGTTTTGAGAAGATGTGGTGGATCTTTGTTCAACTCAGCCAGGGACCTAAACGGTGAGGGTATAACAAGTGGGTGGAGTTCGCCTGTCCCAGCACACGTCATTGTTTGAATTGCAGTGGTACATAGAGGCCACACTGTGCCAGATGCTTTCCAAACCCAGAGGAAGAGATTGCCCCTACCCTCAATACAAGAGTGGGAGAAAGGGAGCATTACTGTATTATCCCTTCACTTGCATCTGAAGAAGTGAGGTTCTTACCCACGAAAGCTTATGCTCCCAATACTTCTGTTAGTCTCAAAGGTGCCACAGGACCCTCTGTTGCTTTTTACAGATTCAGACTAACACGGCTACCCCTCTGATACATAAACAAACAAACAAAAACATAAATCTCAGATTAATTTTCCTGCATAAGGTCAACTGTCTCTAGGATTTCTCTCAAGTTGTTCTACCTAGAGAACAACTCCCTCCTCTCTTAACTCCCAAATACAGCCAATGAGCTGGACCTGCCACAATGAGTCACAGCTTTCTGAAGGGTTCTAGCATATGCTAATAGGGTGGGTCAATAAAAGAACACTGCCATCCAGTTACATCCACCCAGGAAATATTTTTCCCTCTTGTCACATGATGTACTTGTTTTTTTTAGGGCCAAGAAAAATGGATGGAAACCATTCCCTCATGCCTTTTAATTTACCTCCCACACAGGACAACTGACAGCTTCACTGCAACAATAAAACAAAAATACACCCAAGATCATATAAGTGACTAGTAAAGATGGTCCCATGGCCATGTGTACAAAAGCCACTTTAAATAAACATTACCACCCCAGGTTATTCAGGCAAGAGACTGCCTCAGCCACCTATTTCCTTTTTAAATATATATATAAACAAGAGAAAAAGCATAAAATTAATCCACACAACAGACATTCCAACTATGCATAGGCATACTTAACTTGCTTTCTAAAAGAGAGATGATTTGTGCACTACTTACTAATTATTATTAATACATAAATTTATTGCTGTTCTACAATACATTGTAGTTGTATTTCTATATGATTCAGACTTTTTTTTTTTAATTAAAAGATAGATATGGCAATGCTAGGGTGTGGAAGACAAAGGTGGTAAGGCATGTACAAAAATGTGTTGAACTGTGAAGATCAAATAGAAAAAATGTAGGTTTTTTCTTTAACCTGAAGAAGTCCTCCATTAATTGTTCATTGTATTTAAAAATACTGGACATTCAAATACATTCTTAACACTGTTCTACATGAATTGTATATTAAACTGACAGCCAACAGAATTTCACTCATTTTGGAGGGAGATTTTTTCCCAATGAGCATTTGTTTCAAATGATTTTCATCCCTCTTGGAATAATGGATTTTGTTGTGCATGATTCAGAGACGTTTAACATCTCTCGCACATTTCTGAGACTGTTACACTGCCAACCACATTGTTGGTGATTAACAATCTCCCCCGCCCCAACTATCCCTTTTACAAAGCGTCCCAGTGTCAGACACGTATATTAGAGATAATATGGTAGAACTTCATTGTAAAATTATCTATATCAACAAAATCCTATAGTCATATGTGTGTAAAATATTATATTAATTCAAACGTGTGTAAAATAGTATATTAATGCTCCTCCGTGTCTCATCCTTCCTGCTACATACACTTAATTGCGTTAGATCAATGAGAGCTGCTCCTTTTTTAGGAGGCGCTGCGAGCAGAAATTAACTGCCCTGCGACTGAGGTAAATACGGCCACGGTGTTACCTTGAGTAGGTAAGCGAAGTGGCCACACGGTAAGCTCTGGCAAACGGCTCCCTCGGGATCCTAGGATGAGGGGCAGTATTAAGAACCCGAAGATCTGAGCTCGTTTGGGGAATACGCTTCACTGGGGAGCCCTGCTATGCCGGTGCTAATCGACATCCAGAGACAAGAGCGCTGACCCTCTCCCCAGCTTGCCAATGAGGACTCAGAATAATTAAATTTTAGTCTAACAACGAGGATCCTGCCCAAGGTAATTCCTGTTATCTGGCTATTTAAAATGGCAAATGGTTTGACTGTGACTGTGTGTACTGATGTACTTGATAGCTGTTATGCATCTATCACCTCTAGATTGCAGTGGGGAAGTTAAAGATGCAGCCACAGTACTTGGACCTAGTCGCACATAACCCTGAGTTTATTTACACTTATTAAATAGCCAATCCAAATCCTACAAATTGACAGAAAGAGGAGGAAAGATGTACTAAGTGCTAGAAGCAACTTTTTTCTGACAGGGAACTTTGCATAGGACTGAAAATTCAGCGAGCACTTTCTAAAAGTCTCTGAAGCTGATGGCTATGGTGATACTGACTGTTGTTACACAAAATCCATTTCAAAACATCTTCCTTGTAGTGAATGGAAGATCCTTGAGGAGCTCTCTGGTTTCTTGGAGATGAGACTAGAAAGGCTTATTTGTGCTAGGTGTTAGCACTCAAAGTTGCACCCCTGAAACCATCTGTCCTGTATGTGTTAGGTTTGAAATTTATACAGTTCACCTAACTACATTTCAGATCCCTCCTTTCAGGCTGTCCTTATGCTAGAGGAAAAAATGATCAAAGGACAGCGAAAGGTTTGCTTCAAGATAAACTGTTTAATATGCACTTGTACAACTTAAATGTGTACAAGGGTATTTTGTATTTTTTTTCTATTTTCAGGCCTTCCAAATAATTTCAGATATTGTCTCAATTTCGCACTTTCTGTGTGCAAAATCAACAAATAGAAAATGTAAAGGTTTTCTGTATAATTTCAAAAATATAAAAAATAGTGAAAATAGAATGCACAAAAGCAAACTAATCAAAGGTACTAATGATGTGCAACTTTATATTGTCACAACGTTTCACAAAATTATAAGCAGTTATTTATTGCTGTAGAACTGAATATCAAGATTTATTGCCCCGAGGGAGATATTGACAAAAATGTGGATGAAAGAAGAATTCAAGATTTCTGAAACAAAACCCATTATAATTTAATTGGTGGTATATTCATTCATGTTTTCAGGCCTACAAACAGCTAGCCTAGAATTCAAGTTAACTGCATCAACTGCCCAGTAGACTTTTGTGTTTTGAACTGTAACATTCTAAAAGCTAGATGAAGGTCGAACTCAACTGCACCCAATGAGTATGCCATCATTTGCATATGTGATGTTATTGGTTAATTTTGCTCCAGACTCCACTATTTTTTACCTCTAAGAAAGGAAATGCTAGAAATTACACTTAGAAAATTAAGTAACATCTAGTCCATCCCCACAAGCAATGCACGAGTATGCCCTGAAATATAATCTCAAGAGTTTCAACACAGTCCATTTTTAAATGACTTAGGAATGAGGTTCTCACCACCTGTCTAGAAAATGTATTCTGCCATCAAATAGACCTAGATAAGCACCTTTTCTTGATTTTCAATTTAAAATATATTTTGCTCAATTTAACTGTACTATTTCTAGAAGCATACCATTTAATCAGTCTGAACCATGCTTCTCCTGCAACGTGCCACACTATTAAACAAGCTAAAATTCTAAGAGGATGGCATCATATGTGGAAGGAAATTTTCTGAATCTATTCCCTTTTCTTCCATTGACTAGCTGTGTGACCTCATCAGATCATTTCACCTTCCTGTGTGTCAGATTCCTGCGTGTAAAATGGGTTAACACCTCCCTATCTTTCTGGCTTGTTCTGGGAATTAATTTAATTAATAGTTGTAAAGTACTTTGAAATCCTCAGAAGGAAGAAATTACCCAAGTGTAAAATATTATGATTAATGTTATTAAATTGTCAAAACAGCTCTTCACAAGCACATTGATGTTTTGGTGGCTGTAGAGTTCTTTATGGTTATGACTTGAATTAAACTGATGTTTTGCTACTTGATTTGTTTGTCCAAGTCATTGGCATCATGTACCCTGCACTTTTGCTGCTAAGGAAACTACACATTTTTATATGATGGTAATTAGTATTTATAGAAATTCTCCCTTTTAAAGTTTCTAACATTTTAAATGAAGGTATACTTCCTTGGCCTTGTGTAGCATTCCTATGCAAATTTGCAAGGATCTCAAATAACTTATATCTTGAATATTTTGTTGAGAGATGGTGGGTTTATATGTGTAAATCCAATAATAATTACTCACAATAATTAAAAATGCTTAGACTCCATATTTTAAAATGCTGTACAAACATCATCTAATAGATCCTACTTATTTATGGATGAGAAAATAGTATCCTTGTTTCATAAACATGATTACTTATTTTACTTTCTAAATAAAAATATGGACACATTTATCTCTCTCTCTCTCTCTCTCTCTCTCTCTGAATTCATTAGTTTCCCTGAAAGGTGATGGATTGGCAGCCTTGTCCTATGTTATCCACAGTACAGCTATACAACAGGCAACAGCATTGCAAACTTCCTCACAGCAGCCCAATAACATGTTTCAACACCGACCACCTCAAGGGTTAAAACTATAAGTGCATTCAATACTTAGCTGTTGATTTTGAGGCATGGGCATCACTTTTCTCAGATTTTTCTGAGGGGAACAGTGCGTGCATATTAATGCTTAGTTTACTGAATTGGGGAAGTTTTCTCCTTTTAAAAAAAAATGTAGAAACAGGGTGTTTTCTGTTCTTTCATATTGGACCCTGATAGTTTAAGATTCCAAATCAAGTTACGAGACCCTGGGTCATAGGCTATGTGAGCCCCAAAGGGCAGTTTGAGCCTTTGTGATGTAGACATTTGACCACCAGGAACTGAATTGAGGCCAGCAGACACAATTTGAATAGACAACTAAACAGCCATTTATCTCAAGATGACGAAAATGTTGGTATCTACCATTATTCCTAATTTTGACCCAGAATGTGGAACACATCAATCCATACAAGAAATTTTGGACACTTTCTCATGCTCCTTGACTTCATAAAATATTAATATTTTCCTCTCATTCTGTATGCTGCCATCTCTGTAAACGACTGGTCAAATATACGCAAACTCTGTGAGGTCTTTTCATGATACTTTTTTAATTTAGAAAGCACACATGGAAAAGTTTTAATTGTCAAGCAGTAGGTGACAGTATGTCAGGTTTCCCAAATATCACCATTTTAACATCTGTATAATGTTACAAATATGGTAAAAGCAAAGTAAACCGAAGAAAGCTATAAAAATTTAACATAAATAAGCTTTTATATTGATTACTCTTTGACTTGGAAAGACTGGTTAATATTATTTATCTTTATATCGTCTAAACAGGTTAAGATAAAGAAAAACATTGCAGCCCTGAATGGACCTTTTTAACATGAAACTTAGTGGAATTATCTGCACCCCAGAGCACCATGGAGCAATTTTCAACATGGGAAAAAAAATGTTTTGTGTGTCTGGTGATAGAAAATCGTATCGCATGTAGTAGACATGACCCAAAACATATAGCTAATGGGGTAGTGCCCCCCTGGAGCCAAACATCTGACTGTAATCTGAACCGACATGCTGGAGCACTGAGTAAAAGAAGCATGAACACAGTAGTGACAGGAGGTGGAGGATACTTTGGATATAATTTGGGGTGTGCTCTTGCCAAATCAGGAGCCTCGGTTGTTCTGTTAGATATACAAGAGCCCATTTGGGAAATTCCTAATGGAGTAGTGTTTATCCAGGTATGATAAAAATACATGTTCACAACAATCAAATTAAGTTAATCTGTTTGATTTTTACGTAGTGTCTCAGCAGGACAGTTTTCACAAAACCCAGAACACTCAATCATAAATAATGTCAAATACCTTTTTAAAAATAAGACTCCTCCACAACTTCCACAGCACTTTAATCAATAGACTATAAAAAACAGGTGAACTACTGTACTTACAGTGAGAAAGCAATGAAGTCTGGTGTCTAGAACAGGGTTCTATTCCTGACTTTACAAATAATTCTCCTTGTGACTTTGAGCAAGTCACTTCACCTATCTGTGCCTTGATTTAACCATCTGTAAAATTTGTATGATACTATTTCCCTATTTCACCGGGGTGTTCTAAAGCTAGAGGAATTAATTTTTGTGAAGTGTATTGCTCTCCTTGGAAGAAAGTTGTTATAATATCATCACAAAGTATTAAAATGGGCCTGATTTTCAGCCCCCGGCTTCCATGAGTGTGATAAATGAAGGGGGTGGGGGCAGCTCCCTTTGATGGACACCCACCCAGCCAGTTAGCTGTAAAATACCTCTTGATAGCTGTTCTTTACCTGTAAAGGGTTAAAAAGTCCCCAAGGTAAAGAAAAAAAGTGGGCACCTGACCAAAAGAGACAATGGGAAGGCTAGAACTTTTTAAAATGGGACAAGAAACTTTCCCTTTGTCTGTTGTTCTCTGGGCTGCAGGGACACGGAGCAGCAATGCTATAAGCACTGCAGGAGGAATGTTGTGTAAGGTTTGAACCAGGTATGAAAAAGTATCTTCCATACCTAGAAGAAATAATTTGGATAGGGAATGTTTAGTCAGACGCTATTAGGTTCATTTTTTATTTTGACTTGTGAATCTCCTCTGTGCTTACACCCAATGTTTTTGTCAGCTACCAAGAGGGATTTTACAGCTAACTGGCTGGCTGAGTGTCCATCAAAGGAAGCTATCCCTCCCCCTTTATTTATCACAAGTGTATGCACAATTTCATGCATGCATTTTATGGGTAATAACAGCTTCATTGTAAACTCTAAACTGTAGTTTTGTGATCAGATTCAAAATATCTTTCCATATATATTGCAGGCTGATGTGAGGGATTATGATGCCCTATTTGCAATTTGTGAAGGGGCTGACTGTGTGTTTCATGCAGCTGCATATGGAATGTCAGGACTAGAGCAAGTGAGTACAATTATCTCATGTGTCTTTCTATCTGAATCCTTATAGACTCAACGTTAAGTTAGCATGTGAGATCTGTGGTTATCATAGCACTATATTTCAGATTTCTGAGTACTCCGATGAAAAGAGCAAATTCCTATCCCAGCACTCAGGTCTCCCAATAACCAGGCTTTTTACTTAAGTCCATCTTCTTCTCAGGTACACCAATTCACTACCCACAACACACCTCTTTTCTTATCCTGTGTGCAAGGTGCTTATATTAACGTCTGCTCAGTGCAGAGGATTAAGTCTCATGCTTAAACATACTCATGTCCATCTGTAGCTTCCATTCAACCTCTCTCACTGCCTGTTGTGCAGTTTTAAGAACTTGCAGGATCAAGAACACAATATATTGAACATCATAGTTTTAAAGAGCTACCTATCAAAAGTATTCTTGAAATGTTTGTCTTTTTGTAAATTGCCAGTTATTTATTAATAGATTATCATATTAGTGACCATATCCAGCCTCTATCAATCACTTAAAGTTTTATTTACAGTGATAGTTAAGACATATCACTTTTCTAACTTTGAGTGGTGAAAATTTGAGCTGTGGGTAATAAGAAGAGATTTAAGCCATTGTCTAAAATGGCATTAACCCAGTGTTGTTCAAAAGTGTAAGATTTCAAAACTTCTTTGCATGTTTCATCTCAGTTTGATTACTCAGTTTTTCATTGAAAGTTAACATTTGAGTGTAATTTCCTACAGTTGCCTGCTCTTACAATAATCAATTCCACACCTTTCCCTACCCTGTGCTAATAACCAGTGGTCTGTAAACTACTCTGAGACCTTGATCCTGCAAATCCTTGTACAGTACACAGCCCAGAGCACATACTTAATTGTGCCCCACCACAAGAGAGAACTGTGACTGTGCATGGGTACAAGTAAGTTAAGCACTAGGCTTAGCTGTCCACAATAATTGATAGTGTCAAAGCTTCTGCATATCTTCATCCTTACTATCAAGAGCACAGGTTAAAAAAGTGCAGGATGGGGAGAGAACAAGCATTTCTGAAGAGATGTGGCTTATATGTGATCCTCAGCATGGAAATGAAGCGCTTAGCATCACACTCCCCAGCTTGGTTCTACTGCTACTATTAGGCAGAGTAACTTGACATTTATTTGGGATTGGATGGCTCTGGACTCCCTGTTCTGTGCATCACATTTAACCTTGCATTTACCTGTGCAACAATCTGCACCTGTGCTTTACAAGATCAAGAAACAAATTATATTTTAGTTTACCCAAATACAAGTAAGAATCAAATATCAATGCAAATAATTATATATATTCAACACCATCTGCATATCAGAAAAATAGTTCCATCAATGTACATTTAAACAGTACATTTACTGATTATTGTAATTATTTTTTAAACTTATAAAATGCTCCCTTCTGTAGATCTCAGGACACATACCTGATGTTACTAAAACTTATATCGATACAAATAAATCATCTTCTTTCATGCTAGAAAAATAATAATCTCCACAGATAAACAATCTACCTCCCACTCCTTCTTACTCCTTTTTTATTCCACATTATTCATACCTTGTCTACCTGTCACATCAGGCAGATGCCTGAATGAAGAGAAGATCCTTGTATTGTCCCCAAAACACCAAAAGACTCAGAGTATCTCAGACTTGATGAGGCTACAAATTCCAACTTCAATCACCTCCCCCAAGAATAACCTCCCACAAACTCCATCCTATTTAAAGCATGTCTCAGCTGATCCTAACTGTCATGGCAGATGACATGAAGAGAGAGAGCCTAGGCACAAAAAATATGGAACTGTATTGATCTAAACCAAAGCTTTGAATTGTTTACTGTGTAGTGATTAGGAACTGTTAAATAACAGATGTAATAAGTCCCATTTGCTAATACCAACTCACTTCAAGGACAGTTCATTGTAGAGTGCACTGTAGTAATTCAATCTAAAATGATGACTGTAAATCACTGTATCAAGATCCTAAAAAAGGTCACAAACACCTCGTTGAGTGCAGATGGGAGTAGGTACTCCTGGCCGCCTGAGTTCCAAGGAGCAAACAGGAATCCAAGGGAACCTCTGCATTGCAAAACTTGAACAAAAATTGAAGAAATCTCCTCAATAAAGGGGGCAGGAATCACCCCTGTGATAACCTCGAAATCCTTCAACTAAATCACTATTATCAGTTCCATCTTATCAAGATTGAATGTATCCAGCTTATTCTCCTCCATATCCCGGTCTCAGGCAGCTACTGGGAAATCATAGTTATCACCCCAAGTCCAATACTTATGAAAACAAGACACAGAGCAGTGTTATCTGCAAACTTTTAACACTGCAACTCAAACTGCTTTGCGGGGTGGGAGGGATAGCTCAGTGGTTTGAGCATTGGCCTGCTAAACCCAGGGTTCTGAGTTCAATCCTTGAGGGGGCCACTTGGGGATCTGGGGCAAAATCAGTACTTGGTCCTGCTAGTGAAGGCAGGGGGCTGGACTCGATGACCTTTCAAGGTCCCTTCCAGTTCTAGGAGATGGGATATCTCCATTAATTTCATTTCATTCCCCCCCCCCATCCTCTCCTCCCACCCCCCTCACACACACACTCTCTTATATACACTGACAAGGAAGACTAATAAAACTGAGCTTTGAAGAACCCCACATAAGTAGCATAAATTGTACACTACTTCCCTTTGCACCCTTCCAGGCAGGTAGGAATTAATCCAGTCAGGAACACTACCGTCCTTCCCAGCTAATGTCTTAAAATGAGTTAACAAAACTTCATGTTTAACAGGATAAAAGGCTATTGTCAAAGATAAAAGAATCAGCATGGACCTCTGATTGTTTTCCATTCCCTACAAAATAATCAACCTACAAGACCAGTGCCACCCAGAGGCATTCAAGCTAAATGACTGAAGGGCATCAAAGAAAGCTAAGGACTCTAGATGGCACCAGAGTTGTCTTGCCATAGCCTTCTGGTTGACAGTCTTTCCCAGAAAGGGAAGACTAGAGAACGCAAACTCAGATAGACTGAAATCCTGCTTATACAAAAGTGTTGTAGAATGAAATTCTCAAGTGGATTCAGTGTGTTGCTGTGTACAAACTGCAGCTCTAGTTATAGTGAATTTGTTCCTTTAGTGTTCTTGTACTGGGGATGGGGAAGTGACTTCACTCTCTGAGGTTCCAAAAATAACCTGGGAGCAACCAAGGACTTTCATCTAGGAAGTGTCAGTGAAGTGCTGTTTAGGGGTTAGAGCACTGCACTGGGAGACAGGAGAGTAGGTTTCACAGCATTGCCACTGACTCAATGTGTGACTTTGGGCAAGTCACTTCACCTATCTGTTCTGCCCTCAGTAAAAGAGGGATAATGATACTTACTGTATTTTCTGGTGTATAAGACTACTTTTTAACCCAGGAAAATCTTCTCAAAAGTCGGGGGTCGTCTTATACGCCGGGTGTCATCTTATAGGGCGGGTGCTGAAACTTCCGAGCCGGACTGGAGAATCTGCGGTCGCCGCATATGGTGGGGGGAGCTCAAAAACGGCCGCGGCCGCATCCCCGCCCGATGACGAGGTGAGGGGGCGCCTCACTGGGAAGGTGTAAGTGAAGGGCGGAGCAAGCTGCAGACATCCGGGACGCCCGGGGTATGGAAAAAAGAGATAGAGCGGCGCTGTGCCCAGAAAAACACGCCTCTTTCACCCGTCTGGCCCGCCTTTGTATCCTATTACTGTACCTCCTTCTCTGCCTCTCAGATCTCGCTCCTGAGGACTGCAGTGAAGCGGCGCAGGCGCGCATGTGCGAGATCTTAGAGGCAGAGAAGGAGGTAATAGGATACAAGGGCGGGCCAGACGGGTGAAAGAGGCGTGTTTGCGCTACCGCTCTGATAGTCTTGGAGACAGGGAGGGCTGGGCAGGCAGGGAGAGCTGACCAATCCAAGCAGGCTTTGTATACAACAACCAGCCAATCGCCGGTAAGGTACATCGCTTGCCGTGATTGGCTGGTTGTTGTATACTGGGTACCACATACAGTACAGCACCAGTATCTGTACCTGTTCATACAATATAGCACCAGTACATACAGTACAGTATACAAATGTCCAACAGTCAAAACCCCATCATGGCTCCACCAGCAAGAAGAAAGAAATATGAAGCCAGTTTCAAACTTAAAGTTGTAAACTTTGCCATGGAACATAATAACTGCGCTGCTGCAAGACAATATGGAGTAACAGAAAAGATGGTTCGGGACTGGAAAGCAAATGAAAAAGCATTAAAGAGTATGCCAAGGGGTAAGTGTGCATTAAGAAGAGGCACTCCACATTGGCCAGAACTCGAAAAACATGTAGCAGACATGTGAATGAGCATCGCCAAAACGGTTATGTAGTGACACGAAATAAAATACATTTGTTTGCACTTCAGTGGGCCAAATCTAACCCAGATCACAGCAACAGATTTAAGGCCACTGTATCCTGATGTACTAGATTCATGGGAAGGCATAATATGGTACTGAGGCAAAAGATGAAAATTGCCCCAAAATTACCTGCAGACCTTGATAGCAAAGTAAATATTTTCCATCGATACGTAATACAACAGCGCACTAAACATGGCTATGCATTAAGTAGTATTGGAAATATGGATGAAACTCCAATGAATTTTGATATGGTTGGAAATAAAACTGTCCATCAAAAAGGTGAAAAAACAATTTTAATTAAAACAACAGGACATGAGAAGTCCAGTTTTACAGTGGTACTAGGATGCACAGCTGATGGCGCCAAACTGAGACCAATGATTATTTTTAAAAGAAAAACAATGCCGAAATTCAAGTTCCCTGTTGGTTGTTTTGTACATGTGAATGAAAAAGGCTGGATGGATGAAGAAGGGGTAAAGCTATGGCTTGATAATGTATGGAGCAGGCGACCAGGTGGACTTATTCAAAAATGTAGTCTACTGGTGTGGGATATGTTCAGGGCTCATTTAACTCCCAGCACCAAGCAAATGCTTGCAAGACTAAACACAGATGCGGCAGTTATTCCTGCAGGATTGACATCGTTGGTACAGCCACTGGATGTGTGCCTAAACAAGCCATTTAAAGATCGCATTCAAGAACAGTGGAATGAATGGATGGTTAGCGGCGAAAAGTCATTCACAAAAGGAGGAAACGTGCATGCTCCACAGTTGGATGTTTTGTGCAAGTTTGTCATAAAAGCCTGGAATGATATTGATGCAGAAACAGTAATCAAGTCTTTCAAGAAGTGTGGCATATCAAATTCATTAGATGGTATGGAGGACGACTACTTGTGGCAAGATGAAGAGGAAGCCGAAGCGGAGACCACACCATCTGATACGGAATTCGATCCATACGATGACTGCCTTACAAATGTATCACAAGATGTCATTGATGTACTTATGATATCAGATGACGAACAGGAGGATTTTGAAGGCTTTTAAAGGGAAACTGTCACGCCAGCAAAACCTGTAAAAATACCGTAGCTTGCAGTTATGATGGGCGTTGCTAACTCGCCAGGGACTTGCCCGGCACTTGCTTTCTCTCTCTTGTTTGTTATCTTCCTCCTATCATCATCAGTTCCAGTTTGGTTGACAGCTTAGAAAACAAACAGCATGGCAGCTCCCATGGGTTTATTGTCTTATCCTTCCTTTCAGCTTTAGAGTGAATTAGGAAAAGTTTAATCCACTTGCACTGTTTTATGTTTACATGTTTGATGACAAACAGCCTTATGTTTATAAGTGACAGTTTTCCTGCTAAGTACCTGCATGTCATAAGTATTTGAATTAAAATTACCATATTGAAATCAAATCTGATGTTTTTTAAATTTTTTTTTGGTGTGCGTTGGAAGAGGGGTAGTCTTATACGGCGAGTATATCCCAAACTCTATATTTTAACTGGAAAAGTTGGGGGTCGTCTTATACGCCCAGTCGTCTTATACGCCGGAAAATACGGTACCTACCTCACAATTTTGTTGTGAGGCTAAACTATTTATGTCCAAATCTCACTGAGTGCATATCATAACCGTAGTTAAGTCTTCCCCACAATCTCTGAGCTTACATTTATAAATATAAATATACCTATTAAAAAACAAAAATAATATACTCCAGCTAAGTTGATAGGTAGACTGAAACCTGAATTAAATTATTACAATCGCTGCTGTATTTAAATTCGCAACTGTCCACAATTAGTAGGTAGAATATTGTCAAAGCTAAGAAAACTTGTCCCTGATGTATGATCCTTAGAAAGAAACTGAGGGTTAAAATAATAATGTTAAAAAACCCAAGCTTTCTTGAATAAAATAAAATACTCCCCAACACTTTAATTAAAACAGCAACATAATCATCTTTGCTAGACATTATAGTTTAATTATTTTGTCACTGTACAGCACAAATTCACTGAATAGATACCTCTGAATACAGAGAACTGACCATTGAATTCCTACTGTAACATGTATATTTAAAATCCTCCTTTCTGTATGCTTGTTTTAGGATACATTGTTACATTTTTAAATGAAAAGTCATTTTGAACAGAAAAAACAAAGCGTTTTGTTTCAAAAACATCAAAACAGGATGCAAACCAATTATTCCCAGAAACAATTTTTGTTTTAAAAATTGACAGACCAGCTCTAGGACTGAATGTAAAGTGTGAGATTATTCAGATACTGTACAATCTCTCTTTTTCTAGCTACAAAAAGAAAAGATTGAATCTATAAATGTTGGTGGGACAAAACTCATAATTGAAGGTATGTATCTAGATGTCTCTTTGTGTATTGGTATGGCAAGCTAATATACCATTCAGTAAAAGCTATTTGGCATAGTTAAACTATTTCTTAGTACATATCTTATATGGAAAATGTCATTTGTTTCACACAGTACTAAGACAGCACACCTGGATTCTGTATTTGTCTCTGTCTCAAGACATTCTGTGTAAACTTGGCCAAGACACTAAAGCCAAACAGACACACTGGGTGCTGGAGAACTGTGCAGGGGCAAGCAGGAGGAATCTATATTCATCCCACCCAAGCTTCGGGGCCACTGGACCCTATGTTTCCCTAGCCGTGTTGTCACACAAACCTCTTTGACAGAATTAAATTAATAGAGGATCCATGTACTGTTGGACTGAGATTCATTTGCTCAGCAGATGGATCTAACAAATCTTTATTAAGGCAAAACCCTCAGCAAGTAATGATCAATTACTCACAAGTAGGAAGCTCCCTGTGCCATCACAGTGGCCTCCAGCACCAGACAACACAGCTTCAGCCTTCCTTTTTACATAAACTTATTTATAACTTTTAGTTATCTTTTTTATACATATGTATTAGTCTCTCATTTCCATGTTAACTCTCCTCCCCCATCAGTACAGGTTTAGTGTCAGTTCAAACTGCTCTTTCCCAGCTTTCTAGTTACTTTATATTTTATTTTTCTCACAAACATGGTTATTCTGCAATTTCTTACACATGCACAACACTAAACATGATCACTAGCCCCAATCCTACATCATCCCAAACCCCCTCACTCGGGAAAAGCTGGGACCATTTCGGAGATGCCATTCCTCACCTCCTGCACGCTCTGCACAAAGCCACCAGCATCCCCTCACATCAGGATGACACTATTATCAGTAAAATGGATATAATAATACCTCTCTCCTTCATATGGGTGTTGTGAGATTTGAAACAATTATTCAGTGTATGAAAAAGGCGTTTATATTATCACATAGAAGGTGCTCTGTTAGTGCCAGGATTACTTTTATTATTACTTTACCCTATTAAGACTACAGATATCCACATAAGTGAAAGCTTCCCTTTTATTTTACTTTGTACCTGGAAACTCCGTACCCAAACTCATGTTTGTTTTTCTTAAATTTTAGTCTTTTACCAACAATCTCAGGAAAATTATGATAAACAATTTTCAGATTCTCTCATTTCCAGATATGGCTTTTCAAACTGAATTGCATACATTGTGACTCAGCTTCTGTACCTCTCTTCTTTATTCCCAAAATATAATGACATTTATGCTGCAAAAACATGATTGGTTTGTACCCATATTCTGCCTGTCTGTGACCCCTTGTACAGCTTGTTCCTCTCCCCTCAGAGTATTCTTCTCAAGAGCTGAGTGGAGGTATTTGGGGCCACAATCAAGGGCATATCTGCTCAAACATGGAGATCATGCCCCTGGATCCCTAAACTCCGCTCCTCAACACCCTCTCCAGCCATGGAGGACTTACAGAATGTTGTGCCTCCAGAGGTTTGTAGGAAAGCCAGAAAAAAGGAGGAACAGTTCTATCCCTTGATTGCAACCTGGCAGTAGCTTTTCATTAGCATGTTTAGTCTGACACAAGAATTAGCATTCATTTATTTGGAAGGAATTAACTATTTTCATAGTTTTATGAGCAGTTCTTCCTGCTATCATCCTACTAGCTTGTGAATATATAGTGGGCTGGCATTAGAGTAGTTGTGCTACTTCTATCGTAGTTAACTGGGGCCCAATTCCCTCTCCTAACAGAAAAGTTCTAGCCCTCTACAAAACCATAATGTTCAATTACAGGATATTCAGTCAGAATGTGATGCCAAATTATAAAGAACTTGGGATCATTTGAAATGCATAGAGTTACAGTATATAAATGTACGATATTATTATAAATTTCCAAACAATCCTAAAATGGAAAGATTACTCTTATAATATATGTGACTGTTGTTTTAGAAAAGGCTTATTTCCTGTTCATGTAGGTTACCAGTTCTGTTCATTCCCTCTGAAGCATCTGGCATTGGCCAATATCGGAAGACAGGAAACTGGGCTAGATGGACCTTTGGTCTGACCCAGTATGGCCATTCTTATGTTCTAGGTTAATTATTTTCTTATTATTCCAATCTCTATTGAAATAATTTACTTTGCATATCACTGCAGTCTGCAAACAACAGAACATCCCCAGATTGATATATACTAGTACAGTGAACGTGGTCTTTGGAGGGAATCCCATTGAAGATGGCGATGAGGAAACTGTGCCATATTTTCCACTAGAAAAGGTATTTTGCCTGTACTTTTTGTTCCATGTTTTCTCTATTTTATTGCTTTGCTCTGTTATTTCTGAACAACATTGGACACAAAAAGATAAGAAAAAAGAAAAATCTTCTGTTTTTTAAAATTGTATATAGACACCATTTGAGAACCAATGTAATTATTTTAAGTAACTATTATTATATACTTTGCCATCAAGGCCCAGACTGTAGAAAGGAATCCATGAGGGTCCTTATGCTCATGCAGACTCCCATTGTAGTTAATATAGATCAACAAGGATATAAAGGTCCCCTTGTATGGATTAGGGTCTATCTGAGTCTTTATATTAATTATTTTTATTTATATACCTGTTATCTGTTTTCTCTCTGGTCAAATATTATTATCTATTTTCAAAATCAATGCTGAAATGGAAAAACTGCACTTTTTATTATGGGATGGTTGTCTTTAATAAGAAAGCAAACATTGTCAGTTCATGTAAATTTTTATTTTTCCTATCTTCTCTTTCTATTAAAATACTTCTTTTGATATAATGCAGTGCTTAGCTACCACTATGATTCATACACTATAGATGGGCAGACAAAATAGTTTTTAATAATGTTATTCTGAATAACTTGGGGGGGGGAAGTAAACACTTAATAAATTAAGCTCACACTACAAGAAAAGCAAACAAGAATTCTCATCTAATCATTAACTCATACAATAAAAAATCATAAATATTTTGAGTGGTTTTTCTACTACTACAGAAACACATTCAAATTTAAAAATATTAAGCAATTAAAATCTGAGTAACACTATTATAACAATATTTTACATTGTTATAAGATTTAAAATATTTCTTCAAATGGACTACAGTTAACTGGATATCCAGATTCGTACAGGCAAACCTGTCTGCTTCACTTATAAAACAATAATTTAGGCATTTTAACCTAAATTAGTACCCCCACAACTTCTTAATTTTGAGAAGCTGTTACAGAGCTGATGACAAGAAACCAGTTTGACAGAAGTTTATTTGTGTCATTTACAGAGTATATTGATGTAATTAAACAAAACCATAATATTTGCTCTTTTTTCTTTTTTTTTTTTTTTTTTTTTAGCATATTGACCATTATTCCAAGACCAAATCAATTGCTGACCAAATGGTACTAGCAGCTAATGGAACTCCAGTAGCAGGTACTTTTCAATTAACTTCAGCCATTAACACCATACTGGGGTTTATTACTTCTCCTGATGTCATATCTAACTGACATGTATATATGTGTTTTCCTCGAGTTGACAAGATCATTGTGGATATTTCTCTGAAAATATCCACTCAATGTGCAGCAGCAGTCAAAAAGCTAACAGAATGTTGGGAATCATTAAGAAAGGCATAGATAATAAGACAGAAAATATCATGTTGCCTCTATAGAAATCCATGGTACGCCAACATCTTGAATACTGAGTTAAGATGTGGTCACCACATCTGAAAAAAAGATACATTGGAATTGGAAAAGGTTTGCAAAAGGGCAACAAAAATGATTAGGGGTATGGAACAGCTTCCATATGAGGCGAGATGAATAAGCTTGTGACTTTTCAGCTTGGAAAAGATATGACTAAGGGGGGGGATATGATAGAGGTTTATAAAATCATGACAGATGTGGAGAAAGTTAATAAGGAAGTGTTATTTACTCCTTCTCATAACACAAGAACCAGGGGTCACCAAATGAAATTAATAGGCAGCAGGTTTAAAACAAACAAAAGGAAGTATTTCTTCACACAATGCACACTCCACCTGTGGAACTCTTTGCCAGAGGATGTTGTGAAGGCCAAGACTATAACAGGGTTCAAAAAAGAACTAGATAAATTCATGGAGGATAGGTCCATCAATAGCTATTAGCCAGGATGGGCAGGGATGGTGTCCCTAACCTCTGTTTGCCAGAGGCTGGGAATGAGCGACAGGTGGTGGATCACTTGATGATTGCCTATTCTGTTTGTTCCCTCTGGGGCATGTGGCATTGGCTGCTATCGGAAGACAGGATACTGCACTTCTGGTCTGACCCACTATGGTCATTCTTATGTTTTATGTTCTTATACTCACAGATTTATAGAAAGATACCAGAAAGCACAATACCAGAAAATTAAAACATTTTCCCTAAAAATAATGTTTACAACTTCTACAATATATATGATACAACACTTACTTTTGAATACCATCATTTCTTTAAAGGGATAGAAGAGTTAAAAAAATAAACCTTGTTTAAATGAATCATATTGAAAGTGTTGTATGACATAAGTAAAGATGAATGCTGATTAAAACATTAGTTCTACAGTTATAAATTAAACTTTGCAGAAGGCATTGATATTTAGCCTAGCATTATTTATTAGGGCTTCCCAGAGTTTTCCATGTTGAGGGAGTCAGTTATACACTTGAACACTTGAGCTCACCTGTGAGATACTATAACTATAACTACCAGTTCAATACAAATCAATGTAAAGAGCAACATGATACCATGTGACCAGGTGACATTGAGTTAAATTTAGCTGTGGACAATTTCCAGAAAGGGCTTTTTTCATCTGATACTTGCGAAGTACTACCAGTGGCTAAGCTAATACCATAAAAAGCAACAGAGAGTCCTGTGGCATCTTTAAGACTAACAGAAAAGTATTGGAGCATAAGCTTTCGTGGGTGAATGCCCACTTCGTCACATGCATCCGACGAAGTGGGCATTCACCCACGAAAGCTTATGCTCCAATACATCTGTTAGTCTTAAAGGTGCCACAGGACTCTCTGTTGCTTTTTACAGATCCAGACTAACACGGCTACCCCTCTGATACTTAGGGCTGGTCCACACTAACCCCCCACTTCGAACTAAGATACGCAACTTCAGCTACGTTATTCACGTAGCTGAAGTCGAACTATCTTAGTTCGAACTTACCGCGGGTCCACATGCGGCAGGCAGGCTCCCCCGTCGACTCCACGTACTCCTCTCGCTGAGCAGTAGTACCGGCGTCGACGGCGAGCACTTCCGGGATCGATCCGGGATTGATTTATCGCGTCTAGACAAGACGCGATAAATCGATCCCAGAAGATCGATTGCTTACCGCCGGACCCGGAGGTAAGTATAGATGTACCCTTAATATAATACCATGAATGTTAAAAGATATTACCTCACCCACCTTGTCTCTCTATAACTTATTCCGTGTCATATGTATTATATAGCTATTTAGCAGATTAAGGCTATATCTACACTGCGCACCTTACAATGATGCAGCTGTGCCACTGCAGCCGTGCCATTGTAAGGTAAGCAGTGTGGCCTCTCTTTGTTGCCGGTGACGAAATAAAACCACCCCCAACAAGGGGCAGTTGCTTCATCGATGGGAGAGCCTCTCCCACTGACGAAGCACTGGCACTTTTCATTGTTAAAACTTTTGTCATTCAGGGGTGTGTTTTTTTTCACACCTCTGAGCGACAAAAGTTTTAATGACAAAAGTGCAGTGTAGACATAACCTAAGATGGTTCAGTCATTTTAAATACAATTAAACATTTCAAACATGAAACTAGGATTTAATGCTATATCAAGATTAGGTACTTCACTTCATCAGAGTCTTGTGATAGTGTATTAAGAATTTAATTATTCTGATATGATGAACTAGATCAGTGGTCTCCAAACTTTTTTGATCGCTCACCCCATAAGTAAAAAAAATTTTGAGCACACACCCCCTGCCGCGCCGAAGCAAAAAAAAAAAAAAAAAATCTCGGACTCCCACCCAAACTGCCGAAGGGGGGGAAAAAAAAAAAAGCGCTCCTCCTGCCACACACCCCACTTTGGAGACCACTGAACTAGATCACCAATGTACTGTGGGAAAATAGGGAGATGGGCTCAATCTTGCTTCCATAAAAGTCAATGATAGTTTTGCCATCAACTTTGATGGAAGCAGGATTAGGCCAAATATTCGAAGCCTTCCATCTATAAATTAATGGTTCAAATCCAGCTCATATCTCCAGTGACTGAAAGCCAATGCTTCCTGATCGTGGTTCGTGGTCTATGTAAAATTAGTTTGGTGAACTTATTCCAATTTTTTTTTTTATACTAGTTCACATCACAAAAAATATTGGCACAATTGGCATTCTTTTTGGCTATCTTAATGCAGAGATCAAAGACTGTATGGACAAGGGATTGAAATACTCAGTAACTGCTAGAGGGAATCCCTCCAAATCAGAGTTTGAAGCACATTGGCAAGGCAGTTTGGTGAATTTTTATATTGCTACTGTCTGTTTTGTGGATAAAGAAATAAACTTTGGGGGGCTATCAAGCCAGCACCTTCCACAAGTACTAATTTAATTTCCTTTTCTAAAAGAAGATGAAAATCATTTACTTCAAAGTAAGTTCTGCACATGGAGTGGCTACAGCTTTGGGCCCTCATTTTATATGCATTTGGATATTCATAGCCTATAAAAAGTACCTGTAATGTAGTAATATGAAAGTCATTTGAGAATCACATTTTATCATATATCCTAGGAGGTGATAAGCTCCGTACATGTGTTCTTCGCCCACCAGGCATCTACGGACCAGGAGAGCAAAGACATCTGCCACGAGTAGCAGTATTTATTTTCTTTTATTTTATTTTATCAGTACAACTTTTCATTAATATACAATAGCATTTATTATAATTAATGTCATAGATTAATTGGCTAGTTGTCTGGAAACAGCTACAATCTGCTCTTAGTTTTTTAAGACATTACAATTAATAAAATAGCACATGCTTTACAAAGAAAATATATCTTTAAAGAATATACGGTAGGTACAAAAATAGTCAATAAAGTCATTCTTCATCGCAAGCAAATGTAAACTTAGCAATTGTACATTGATTTGAAATACCAGTAGTTTAGAGCTTGTACTGTAATAGATTCAGATCCAGATATATTTCAGACTTCACTATGCAACTTATACTCATAAGTTTTAAAATATTAATAAAAGATGATACAGCAAAATATCTTATTTCCAGCATCAACCATTAACGACTTTCATTATCCAATGAATCAGGCTAAGGAGTTTGAAATACTTTCTAATTCAGTAGGTTACTAAAGGGCAAACAAAGGTGCCCATGTTTACTTTTTTTTCCCTTGCTTTATTTTAAGTGGTTGGCTTACTACAGTGTTAAGAAGACAGAGTGTGCATGATTACAAGTCACTTGTTTTGAGGGCAGATTACTCTTTAAAGTTATGTAGGGCTCTGAATAACTAACATCTGTATTTTTCATAGGAGCAGGGGAGGGTTGTGCTAAAATGTAGGGTTCAGGCATGATGCATGATTGATAGATTTAGAAACTGGGGTGAGAAAGTTATTCCTGTACAGCTGATCTCATGCTAACCAAGGAACTTGACTTCAGAGATGGAGAGATATAACAAATCATTCCAATAAAATATACAAGATAGCCATAAAGTAATTTTTCTGTAAAATATATGGCATATAAAATACACATGCTGGTGTGTTGTGGTAAAATAGTTTTATCGATACTCATGTGAGGTGGATTGATCACTCATGAGTAACATAACCATCCCAAAATTATGGTAATAAAACCTTTTTGTGACACCATCCTATTATATACAATTTGTATATGCCACATATTTGACATAAATGATGGGATGGAGTAGTGTATGTAATTTATTTAATTACAGCATTTTCTAATTAAATTTTATATATAATATTATATATATATATAAACTTACTATGGCTTCTTCATTTTGTTCCTTTTTTCCCATTCTCTGTAGTGTGTCTGGTGTATATTTTTTTTCTTTTATGTCTTTTTCAACCTCTGTTTTCCTTCATTCTGTTCAATAATTTTTAAAATTTGTTTATTTTATCTACAGCTTTTCCTGCAGCTCTCCTTTGTCTTCAAGACTCTCTTCTGATTCTTTCATATCAGTTTATTATTTTTCACCATTTTTGCTTTCAGCTGACTCCTCTTTTTCCCTCCTTTCCCCAAGTTCACTTGTCCCTTCCCTTTCCCACCTTTCCCTTTCCTCATTTTTCTTTCCTGTGTTCTCCAATCCTTCCTTCTGCCTAAAACCCCTTCACTCTCTTCTCAGTGATTCCAGTTTTCCTCACTTTCCCCCTAACTACCTCCAAAACCCCTCATTCTCTCTCCACTTGCCCCCTAACTCTCTCCTTCCTCATGTTCTCCAACCAACCCACCATCTCTGAAGGTCTTCAAAGTACCCCAAATCTCTCTTTCTCTTTCAATCTTCTCCTATCTTTCATTTCTGGAAATTTTCTCCTCACAATCCTCAATCCTCTTCACTGATCTGCAGACCTCCTCACTGCTTCCCACATTTCCTCACACTCTCCCCTCATTTGTCCTTAATGTGCCTTACACTCCTTTCCCTGCCACTGTCCAAAAACACTTTCCCAACTCCTATTCATTTCTGCAAAATCTCCTTCTCACTTCCCCCAAACTCCCATCCGCTGCTCCGAAGACCTACTCACACTTCCCCTCAATTTGCTGTCTATTTAATACATATATTAGTACTTATTTGGCCCGAGAGTATCTGTGCCTCCCAAATACTTATGGATTTATTGCCACCAAACCCTATGAGGTAAAGAAGTATTTGTTTGCATTTTGCATGTGGGAAATTAAGGCACAGAGAGATGTAAGTTACTTGCCCTAGGACACAAAGGGAATAAACCCCAGATCTCCTTTGTCCCACTCCAGTGCATTAGCCACAAGCGCATCCTCCCTTTCACTATTTCCCAAATCACCTCACTTCCCTTCCATTTGCACTCAAAAATATTTACTCCTCCTTTCCTTCACTGCTACAAAATCCCCTCATTCCCAAATATTATTCCCAAACTCCCTCAGATATTCCTTCCCTTCACTCTGTTGCATATCCTCTGTTCCCCTCACTATTCCCTAAATCCCCTTTCTGTCTTCTCTCACAATCTTCCAAGCCCCACCTACTTCCACTTCTCATTGTTATCAAACCTCTCATTCCCCCAGACATTCTCACTCTTCGTTCTTAAAACTCTTCACTGCCCTCTAAACCCTCTCACTCTCCTCTCCATTCCCCACTACTCCCAAGCTCCACCTCAGTCTCCCTTCACTGACCCTCAAACCTCCTTTCTCCATCCCCTGGCTGAATCCCAAATCTCCTTACTTTCCCCCTTCCATTGACCTACAAGCTCCCTCATTCCCCCACTCCTTCTCCCTGTTAAAGCTCTCAGGTTTTACATGCCCTCCCCTTGTGACATCCTAACTCTGCCTGCCCAACTCAAAACTGCTACCTCTAACAGGGCCTGTGATATCTCCATGACAACCAGAAGCCAGAGGGAGCCACATTGTGTATAGCAGAGTGGCAGGGGGGCAAGGATCATAGGGTGCAATGGAAGGCTGCCAGCAGTTCCAGGACTTAAAAGGAGCCTGGGGACTGGCATAAAGGAACTGTCAAGGGCATGTGGGCCTGGGGAGTGTCACTGAATGTCTCCTCAAATATCAGGCCTGTCACCAGCTGTTTTCCATTTGTAGTTTAAGTGATTTCAGTTGTACTGTCCAGGAGAATAGTTATAGATCTGCATGAAGCCAATTTAAAAAAAAAAACAGAACTTTAGCAGAAGAAACTTCTTTTCTAGTATTTCACTTAGGAGAGTAAAGCAGGTAGCAAATCTGCTGTTCCTTTTGGATGTACATGGAACAAAACCATATGTAATTTATATAAGAATGCTAGAGAAAGTAGCATACGTTTAAATAATGCACTAATGTGAGACCATTTATAGATTCATGTAACAACTGCTATGCAAGTGGCCCTTTTCCTACATATAGCGCACACACACCTGAAACCTATAGAAAATAATAGAAGACATATATGCAGTATGAAATACATATGGCCTTTCCACACATTAATGTGGCACAAGGCCACAAGAAGACAAGAGAGCAGAGAACACTTTAAACAATGTGGGGTTAATTTCTTTAGCCTATATAATTCAAGGGAGGTTTCGGTTGGACTTTAGGGAAAACTTCCTAACTGTCAGAGCGGTTAAGCACTGGAATAAATTGCCTCGGGAGGTTGTGGAATCTATGTCATTGGAAATTTTTCAGAGCGGGTTAGACAACACCTGTCAGGGATTGCCTAGATAATACTTAGTCATGCCTTGAATACAGGAGGCTGGACTCAATGACCTTTTGAGGTCCCTTCCAGTCTTAAACTTCTATGATTCTATAATTTCCCATTTTCGTTCAGACTACTAATCCTAGTCCAGTAACTTTCCTAGAGGCTATTAATGCTTCTGAAGAAAGTTACCCCTTTCTCACAATAATACACCTAGCAAATTGTCTAACATTGTAGGTGGGGATGAGGATGTTCCCTCCTGACTGTTTTAAGTGATCGGCTTACTTTCTGGAGCATGATATTTGATTACTTTTAGCTTTGTTTATTAACATGTTATTAAATTATCCAGATCTATTTTTAAAATCTGGCCACAGTATTTGATTCGATTTCTGTTCTAATAAATGACAAAAAGACAAGCTAGACTAGAAGTCTCAAGCACAGGATTTGAGTCATACATCCCCTTAGTAAATAGCAACCTTTTTCACTTTTCATTAAGCGTCCAATCCTGGAGGCATGGAAGTTGGTGGTAAAGTTCCCATTGACTTCAGTGGGAGAAGGACTGGGCTCTGTTTGATGTACTTTTTTTATGTGCAAAATTAAGCCACATCCTGCAAGGATTTCCTGTTTGTATGTTTTTGCAGGTTAATATTCAGAAGGGGCTGTTTCGCTTCACGTTTGGGGACCCTTCTGCCAAAATGAACTGGGTTCACGTACAGAATCTTGTACAAGCTCATATCCTGGCTGCTGTGGCTCTTACCTCTGAGAGGAACTATATAGCTGTAAGTAAAAAAAAAAACAATAACAACTGCAACACCCTATCTAGTTTGATATGTTTAAAATGAAAATAGCTATAATCAGAACAGAACCATGGTACTAGCTCTTAACGCTCACATCATGGTCCTCCTGTGCATGGCCTTTGCCCTACTCTATTGCTAGGGTGACCAGATATCCCGATAAAATTGGGACCGTCCCGATATTTAGGGGAATTTTGTCCCGATATCCACCGGCAGAACTGTGGGGGTTTTTTGGTTTGTTTGTTTTTTTGCTCAGCCGAGGCAGGACTCAGCTTTTTTTTTTTTTTTTTTGCTCTGCCGGCGGGCATCCCCCTCCCCCAATGTGTCCCGATATTTTCTTTCCCTCATCTGGTCACCCTATCTATTGCCATGAAGTACCAGCTACTTTGGTGGCACTAGAGAACATTGAGTGGACTACAGAGTGAAGACTCAGTCCACCAGCAGGAAAATTCTCTCCCCAAATTATCTTTATTATTATTTCTCCAACAGGAGCAAAGGAGTAATACACAATTAGAGAATGGAGTTGGGGCTGTTTTACCCCAATCCTCGCTATACACAGAGGCCATTATAGGAGTGGGATTGAGGGTGGGGAAGGTGGTTTGAGATAGTCCCTTCCTCCCCAAGTAGCTGCCAATGGCTGTTGTGAAACTAGCACTCCCAGCTAATATCACAATCCGTGCAGATCAGTTTGCAGAGTCAGGACCTATGTATTTAATTATGGAAAGAAAGTCTTAGACAACCTTAACTATATGTGTTGCTGCTGGCTTTTACCTATATATTTGCATATGCAAACTACCAGCTCTGCACACTCAATACAAGTGCATTTATTTAAAAAAAATTGTTGCATATCTTTTCTTCCTTGTTAGCACAAATTTTTACCCTGTTTAAAATGATTAATTAAAAAAGAAAAGTACATTGGTAAGACTATCAAAGCATATACTAGTGTTATGGGTTTTATATGTGAAGCTATTAACAGGAAAAAGGTAATAGGCCAAACTTTACTTCCACAAGTACAGTCACTTGGCCTTCAATGGGGTCTCACCAGTGTAACTAAGAACAGAATATAACCCTAATATTTCCTGTGTGTTCCAAGAAGGCACACATTATTAAAGTGTCAATTTAGAATCAATTTCACTGTGTTTGGGAATCACAGTAAAATAGCATTTTACCAGCAATAAACTTGTAATAAGCAATTTTACAGTGAAGCGGGTTATTAACCAAAATAAAACAATCAGTGTTGCGGCAATCAGTTGTACTTTATACAGAATAGTTGTTAATTGAAACAGAATTTGGGTAACCTGTTGATCTATATATACACTTTTATTTATGTTGCTATATTATTTACAAAATCAGTACAGATATTTAAAGAGAGAATGAAAAAATGTCACTTCACACACAGTATCATGTTACTAAGTTGTCCTTTCTCTGTCTCTTTAACAGAGTGGTCAGGCATACTACATAAATGATGGCAAGAATGTCAACCTTTTTGAATGGATAACTCCACTAGTATGTAACACATATATTTATTTCAAATACAATACAATGAATGTAGAAAAACTGTAGGCCCACATTTTGAAAACTATATGTGCAAATATGGATGCATATATCAGGGAATTGCATGCGGTCCACCATTCCTTTGTATGTATACAAGTTCAACTTTTGTGTACACATTGGGGGGTTTGCATGCTCATCTCAGGTTCAAGAGCACCTTTCCAAATGTTAGGCTTAATAACTAATTGAAGTCAGGACAATGTGTACCAGAATAAGCAAAAGCTACCTTCTTGGTATATTTATTTTAATCCCTTTCAGTTTGAAAAATTAGGTTGCAGTCCACCATGGATACGTATTCCTACTTGCTTTGTTTACGTAGCAGGTAAAATATTTTTATTTATCTTTCTGTCTATCCTGCTCTCCTATCCATATTATCTGAATGCCATGCATTGGTTAATTTTGCTTTTTTACTTTTTCTCTGAGTTTTTATTTCCATGACACTTTTGTAAAATGCAAGATTGAACAGTTTTAAATTGTGCAATTCCAAAAATAATTGTTCACTAGCTTTGTGACAATTTCGTTTATATGACACGTACTGATGAAATTCACCCGTATGAAGAAAGCCAACACAAGATTTATCCATCATTTAACTCTCACCTAAAATCTCACTAGGGCTTAAGTGGGAATTAAGGGTTCTATGAGCCTTGAGCAGGCTCCCTGAATAGAGGTAAAGTTCACAATATGAATGTAAAAAATTACAGGTAAAAAACTTTGGCCTCATTGTATACTCTGAAATTGATGTTTTTAGGGCTGTCAATTAATCACAGTCAACTCATGCAATTAACTCAAAAAAATTAATCGTGATTAAAAAAATTCATCGCAATTAATTGCAGTTTTAATCACACTGTTAAACAATAGAATACCAATTTAAATTTATTAAATATTTTGGATGTTATTCTACATTTTCAAATAGATTGATTTAAATTACAACACATAATACAAAGTGTACAGCACTCACTTTATATTATTTTTATTACAAATATTTGCACTGTAAAAATAATAAAATAAATTGTATTTTTCAATTCACCTCATACAAATACCATAGTGCAATCTCTTTATCATGAAAGCGCAACTTACAAATGCAGATTTTTTTTTTGTTACATAACTGCACTCAAAAACAAAACAATGTAAAACTTTAGACCCTATAAGTACACTCAGTCCTACTTCTTGTACAGCCAATCACTAAGAGAAACAAGTTTGTTTACATTTATGGGAGATAATGGTACCTGCTTCTTATTTACAATGTCACCTGAACGTGAGAACAGACGTTCATATGGCACTTTTGTAGCCGGCATTGCCAAATATTTACGTGCCAGATATGCTAAACATTCGTATGCCCCTTCATGCTTTGGCCACCATTCCAGAGGACATGCTTCCATGCTGGTGATGCTCGTTTACAAAAATAATGTGTTAATTAAATTTGTGACTGAATTCCTTTGGAGAAAATTATATGTCTCCTGTTCTGTATTTTACCCGCACCCTGCCATATATTTAATGTTATAGCAATCTCAGATGATGACCCAGCATATTGTTTGTTTTAAGACCACTTTCACTGCAGATTTGACAAAACGCAAAGCAGGTACCAATGTGAGATTTCTAAAGATAGCTACAGTACTCAACCCAAGATTTAAGAATCTGAACTACCTTCCAAAATCTGAGAGGAACGGGGTGTGGAGCATGCTTTCAGAACAGGGCCGGCTCCAGGCACCACCTTAACAAGCAGATGCTTGGGGCGGCCACTTTGGAGAGGGGCAGCACGTCCAGCTGTTCGGCGGCAATTCGGCGGACGGTCCCTCACTCCTGCTCGGAGCGAAGGACCTCCCGCCGAACTGTCGCCGCAGATTGCGATCGCGGCTTTTTTTGTTTGTTTGTTTGGCTACTTGGGGCAGCCAAAACCCTGGAGCCATCCCTGTTTCAGAAGTCTTAAAAGAGCAACACTCTGATGCGGAAACTACAGAACCCAAACCACCAAAAAAGAAAATTAACCTTGTGCTGGTGACATCTGACTCAGATGATGAAAATGAACATGCATTGGTCTGCACTGCTTTGGATCATTATTGAGCAGAATGCATCATCAGCATGGATGCATGTCCTCTGGAATAGTGGTTGAAGCATGAAGGGACATATGAATCTTTAGCACACCTGGCATGTAAATATCTTGTGATGCCGGCTACAACAGTGCCATGCAAATGCCTGTTCTCACTTTCAGGTCCCACTGTAAACAAGAAGCGGGCAGCATTATTTCCCGCAAATGTAAACAAACTTGTTTGTCGGAGCGATTGGCTGAACAAGAAGTAGGACTGAGTAGACTTGTGGGCTCTAAAGTTTTACATTGTTTTATTTTTGAATGAAGTTATTTTTTGTACATAACTCTACATTTTTAAGTTCACCTTTCATGATAAAAAGATTGCACTACAGTACTTGTATTAAGTGAATTGAAAAATACTATTTCTTTTATTTTTACAGTGCAAATATTTATAATAAAAAATAAATATAAAGTGAGCACTGTACACTTTGTATTCTGTGTTGTAATTTAAATCAATATATTTGAAAATGTGGAAAACATCCAAAAATATTTATATAAATGGTATTCTATTATTGTTTAACAGCATGATTAATTGCAATTATTTTTTAATCATCCAATTAATCATGATTAATGTTTTGAATTGCTTGACAGCCCTAGATGTTTTCCATGCAATGCTGAATTCTGCATCTTGTACATCCCAAACTCCCTCTGACATCTATGAGAATCTCGGGTGTGAAACAAATGCAGAATCCAACCTACAATGGCTTGTTATCACTATGTTTTCCAAAGTCTTGTACTTATTTAATCAATCTACCAGGCCTACATCCAATCATACAAACCCTTTATTCATATAAGTAATCCCAAGTAGGCCCCTACTTTATGGTACAAAAATAGCAACAATCCAACCCATCTTACTGAAGCAAGTAGTGCTACTGATTTCAATTATTTTGTCCACCGTTCTTTAGCAATTTAAATTTTCTTTAACATTACCTACATGAACAGTTATACTAAAATTACAATATTTTAGTGGTTTACTATTGTTATCTCAAATAGTAACTTTCTGTTTCACAGCCACAACAATGGAATATCTGCACTTGGCGTTGAAACCAGTTATTGAATTTACACCTTTGCTGACCAGAAATGAGGTAAAATATGTATCTTTATAAAATATCTAATTAAAATTTGCAGGAAGCATGTTATATTAATACTGGGGGCACAATGTTGCAATAAGCTCACAAAGAATTCACACAAGTCAAAGAATAAAACTCCCCGTCTGTGCTCTGTCTTTAACCTGCAGTTTTCATGGAAAAAATAAATGCCAGCCACAATTTGGGCCATATGGTATATTCGTTATTAGAAATATGATGTCTAAATAATTTCTGTCCATTTAAACACACTTGTATTATTTATGTTGTTATTTAATAATTCCCAAGAAAATGTAATTAAGTTATTTTTAGAAAACACAAGCAAATAAGAAGCAATGGTTTTAATCTGTACCAGTAATTAAACATTGCTAAATAATTTGCGACAAAAAAGAAACAAATCTCAACAATCTCTTGGTAAAATGACAAGTAATTATTTCACTTCATGTGAGTAGCTAAAAATTGCTATGGGAAGATCATCTTCACTATTTCTGCAAGAGGAAGATCTTCTGATCTGACTTAGGGAGATGTGTGGTGCCAAGAAGCACCACCCCCATCCCATCATTGTCTTCCAATCCATCTTCTCAATGGATTAAGTACAAGGTTGGGACTGCATGGTTTGGACCTGGAGCCCGGACCAAGAGTGGGAGGAACCACTTGCCACAGAAATCTTCCCTTCTGACGCAACAGATCTCCATTAGGGCATCCCAAGCCTACCATAATGATGCTTACATTTTTAATTTCTCAGCACTTGCCCCTCTCCACCTCTTCAAAAGATGGGAGAGACACTGTCACAAGGAAGGATGGTTCAGTGGTCAGAGCACTTGCCGGGGCTTGGGAGATACATGTTCATTTCCATGCTCTGCCACAGACTTCCTGTGTGACTTTGGGCAAGCCAATTTAAGGTCAGATTTTGAAAGTATTTAGGCACCTAAAGATGCAGATAGGCATCTACTGGGATTTTCAAAAGCATCCAGTTGCCAAGGCACTTCTGAAAATCTCACTAGGTGACTATCTGCATCTTTAGATGCCTAAATACCTTTAAAAATCTGGTCATTAGTCTTTCCTCAGTTCCCTATACTCCCCTCAGGTGTAGTGAAGATAAATATTCTAAAGATTGTGGGCACTCAGATATTATGGTAATGTGGGGCCATTGAAGTACAATAGATGGATGGATGGATGTAGGGTGCCTGACCAATAGCACAGCAAGATGCTGCTGGAAGAGGGTCTGATCACCCTGTGTAGAGTCCAAAAGGCTGGAAGATAGCAGCCTCTGCCTTCTCTACAGACTCCCAAGCCCCTCCATTTGTGAGGACAATTTGAAGGAGAATGTGAGGTATGTCCATGGGAGTGTACAGTTTGGCCCAAAGTTATTTTTAATTTGAGAATTTGCTTTTCTTTCATATTCTGTTGCGCTACCATTCACATAACAGAGTCTTGTTCACAGTTTGGAATGTATGCAGCTCTTCGACTGTTGGTTCTTTTGCCTCATAGGTGCGGAACATTGCTGTGACTCACACATTCCGAATAGACAAGGCACGCAACCAGCTAGGTTATTATCCAAAGAAGTTCATATTTGCCGATTCTGTGGACCATTTTATTAAAACAAGACCAGAAAACCAGAATCATCACATCTTCCTTAAAGTCATACTTTCCTTAATTGGCAGCTTTCTAAGTTTGATGTTTCTTTCTTTTACATTGCAAGACCTTTCAATTATGCATTTTTTCAAAGAAAACCAACATTAACTTATGTTTCCTGAGCATTAATAAACTGGCTTGTAATCAAAGTATAGTCCTCGGCTCACATGGGCTGCATTACTCTGCACCAGATATTAGCTCCGATGTAATAGGCAGTTATTTTTAGGCTTAAACTAAAAAAAAGTCGGCACATCAGTAAACCTTCTTAAAAGGTTAAAATAAAGTATAGTAAGGTCAGAAGGCCAAAGGTGATCACCAATGACAAATGCAGAAGTCAAAGCTGTTGAATCTATTTGTTTCACACCAAAAGGGCTTCTTTCCAAACTGCTTGTTGAAGTGGATGACAAACTGGAAGAGAAGGAACTAGAGTAAATCTGCAATACTGTATCAACAAAGACAAGCACAGCTAGAATAAGGAGAAAGACTGACCAGACCTGTTGCCAATGCATGTTATTGCAAGGAATATAGAGAAGCTGGAAAACAGAACAACAAAAGTGAAAAACAAATTAATGTAAACAATACACAATGCACACAAGCTGTACAGAAAAGATGCATGCAATGTAATTTTTTTTATGAATTAGCTGTATTGTGACACTGCATAAGAGGTGAAATAAAAGTGTACTTGAAATTCAGCATGTATTAAGGCTCTCTCACATGCAGTGAGTGACCTTCATTAGCATTCATTCATAATGTCCCACAATAGCAGGAGGACTTCAGAAGTAGTGTCCGATTGTTGATGCACTTTGTTCTGGTCCATAGTTAAAGTACCTAATTTCATGGGCCAACAGATACCAGTACAACCTCTGTGTACCTTAATTATATTGAATATTATTAATGAAATAACATTGTTAAGTTAAGGAAATGTCATCATCCTGTACTGCATTTATGCCAGACATTTTTAAAGCTGAAATGTGGATGTCCTGTTTGTGTGTATCCTTTGTCTCTTGACAGTGATGCAAATGTTATGTTATTGGACAAATAAGTATATTATAAAAACTATTTAAACAAGAAGGAAACTTTGGGAAAAGCCCACACACATACACTGACATTTCCTCCCGCTTTGTTCTACTTTCTGTGAGTTACTAAGGCTTGTGTCTTCCTATGTGACCATACAGGACCTAGCAGAATGGAGACATAATCCTGACTTAAATAATAACAATGGTATTACATTTCCTTTTCTTTTTCAAATGATACTTAATAGTTCATCTATTTTTATTGGTCCTTGGCTGGTGAGTATGAATTTTGAGATCACCTTGTATTTATACATTTAGCCAGCTCATGAAATAGGACTTTTTTCTGCAGCACCTCTTTTAAATTGACTTTTCGCTTAATTATTAAGAGAGGTGATGTGTCAGTTGTTTGGTTATATAGGTCTTTTCAGCTGCTAAAATTAACAACATACTTACTGAAAGATTGTTAGAATGAAATAGGCATCTAAAACGCATATATTTTCAGTTATATATTCTCATCTGAATACAACCAGTTGAAAATATACCACTAGATGGAAATGCAAAAAGTTACATGTAGTTTAGCATCATTTTCCAAAGTTCTTCCAAGATAAGGGAAACTGAGCCATTGTCACAAACATCAACTTGCACAGCCAGGTAGATTGAGAACACCAGGAAGATTGTTTGGGCTGCTTTCCCAAAAGCAGAGGGTTGTTTGGCTGACCACAAACCTGCTGGATGTGCCAGAATCCATTGATGATCACTGACATCTAAGTGGAAGCCTCCTCCATCTGACCTCATCCTTATCCAATGACTTCCTGGCAATGTGACTTAATTGGAGACTCACTAACTGGGCCTCCCCTCTGACCACCACAGTCCCTGCAACCCTCAGGAAGGCTATGGCTTAAAAGTAGCACGCACAGTCAGTGGCTATATTACCTTTTCCAGGTGAGGTCTGTGGGGATGAAGGGGGTGGGGGAAGTGTGATGTGCATTCTTGCACTGGCCCACCCAGTCTCCTCCACTTCCCCCAATATGGATCTGCGCCATGCAAAGAATGCTGCTCTCAGGTCTGAGGGGTAGCATGATATTACCAAAGTGTCTGAAACACCCATTTTGTTGTATGATCTAACAACATACTAGCTGCAATCATGTGTGAAAAAGTTTAGTAAGCACTATTCTCCTTTGAGTTACACGGTAAAGGCGCTATATGTTATCCAGTTCCTAACCCACCCTCCCTGTCCCTTTTCAGGGACCCCTCTCACAAGACCATGTCATTTCAGGAACTATGGTCTCTTCTAGAGTTGGAAGCAATAGAGGAAGTTCCTTACCAACCCAAAGGGAAAGGGCTTTGTTCCTGGTACTTCCTGGTCCCAAAGAAATCTGGTGGCCTCCACTATGTTTTAGATATAAGAAAGAGGAACATATTCATCAAAATAATTATGTTTAGGATGGTCTATGATCCCTTCTTTGGAGACTAGAGATTGATATAGTGCCCCCAAGCTACAGAACATGTACTTCCACGTGGCAATACATGCCTCCCACAGGAAGTACCTTTGATTTCTGGTGAGCGCCAATCACTATCCATACGCATTGCTCCCTTTCAGTCTATCTTCATTCCTGAGGGTTTTCTCCAAGTGCATGGCGATGGTGGCAGCCCACCTATGACATTTGGACTTTCAAATTTTTCCCTACGTGTACAATTGGCTAGTCCAAGCAGCATCCAGCAACCAGATCTAGAACAGTGTCCTAGTCCTCAGACAAGTCTTTTCCCAACTAGGCCTGCAATTAAATTTGCAAACGTCCCATTTACTCCCTTCTCAATGCATAATGTTCATAGAGGGAGACCTTTGATGCAACAATAGCCACATCTAGGGTTACCATACGTCCGGATTTTCTCGGACATGCGGTGCCGGGCCGGGGGCTCAGGGGCTCGGCCGGCGGTGCCGGGCCAGGCCGGGGGCTTGGGGGACGGGACGGGCTGGGGACCTGCGGTGCCGGGGGCCAGCCTGGGCTGCGCCTCCTCCCCCCACACCCCCCCTTACCTGCTTCAGGCTTCCCGCGACTCAAATGTTCGCGGGAAGCAGGGGAGGGGGCGGAGACTTTGGGGAGGAGGCGGAGTTGGGGCGGGGCTGGGGGCAGGGCCCCGTGGAGTGTCCTCCTTTCGGAGGCACTAAATATGGTAACCCTAGCCACATCTTACCTCCCAGCTGAAAAATTCCATTCTATAGTTACCCTTTCCAACATCCTCAAATTCAGTCCTGTAACAACAGTGAGAGCCCGCCTTCAGCTCCTAGGCCATATGGCATCATGCATGTCTGTAACCCCACATGCCAGACTTCACCTTCACTGTCTGCAAGCCTGACTTCATTCTGTATACTGTCCTTCCAGTTGCAGGCACCCTCTGACCATGTGGATTTGCATACCTGCTCGAGAGCTCCACTCTCTGACTTGGTGGCTGGACCCTGCAAATGTCTGCAAAGGAGTCCCATTTTTGTCCCCATAACCAGCCTTGACTCTGGTGGTGGCTGCTTCTATCAAAGATTGGGGGGCTCATCTCAGTCAGCTTCAGCCTCAAGCCCAGGACAAGGCATCCATGATCTTCATTGCTGTGGCTCGGCTATCAATGTTGGTTCAAAGAGACCTTCACCCTCTGTCTGTCCCTGCACCAATAACTCTTTCACTAGTTTCAGCTCATCTGTCCCAGAAGCAGGGCAAATCTCTGCATAAGAACCTGGTATCTGTCCACCTGACCGCTTGCATGATCACTGGCTGAACACTCATGGGAAATCATGCTCCCATAAGGTCCTGACCATTTTGGTGAGCATCAGAAAATTCTCCACCAGAACCATATATGCATTGAAGGGGAAGAGGTTTCTATGGGGAAAGAGACAAATTCACAAACATTAAGAAATACAAAGCAGACACAAAATAGCAGATAAGATGATACCCCCTTCCTTCTAAATTGCCCTCGGGCACACCACTATGCATGATGCCGCGTCAGGCATAAAACTGGCATTCTTTCATTAGAAGCAAATTTAAAATACTGATAGGAAACTATCAACTGGCCAAATCTGCAAATAAAAGTTTTCTTGGCAGCGGTGGGATTCGAACCCACGCCATCGAAATGACTGGAGCCTAAATCCAGCGCCTTAGACCACTCGGCCACGCTACCACCTGATTGCTAGGGTGACCTTGAGGGCAATATAAAGAGAACAAGCGCTGACTCGCTGCTTTCCCTGGCCAACCTCCTTCATTTTTGCCACTGAGTTTAAGCCACCAGCTGCTTAGCCAGGCGCCCGGCGGTGTTTGCTCCCCCAGAGAGGAGCCGGAGGGACCAAGTGCAGCGGGTATGTACAGCGACGGGGAGCTCACGGGGAGCGGGCTGGCTGGTTAGGAAGGCGTGGGGGGGCGGGGAGGGGCTCACACCCCGCAAGAGCGTGCACAGCACGGAATAGCCCCTCGGGCCCCTCTGGGGCACCCGGGCAGCGGAGCTGCTGCAGCGCATGGCGCCTTCAGGGCGCCGAGTACGGCAGCGCAGCATTAACCCGCAGGGGCAGCAGGTGGCGCTGCTGCGGCGTCGCTTCCCAGTGCAGCATTAACCCGCAGGGGCAGCAGGTGGCGCTGCTGCGGCGTCGCTTCCCAGTGCAGCATTAACCCGCAGGGGCAGCAGGTGGCGCTGCTGCGGCGTCGCTTCCCTGCCGGCTGCACCTGGCTGAAGCCATCATCCTCCTGCTGCGTGGCACGTGTCCCTGCCCCGGTACGTGCCGTTCCCAGGCTTCGCTCTGCAGCCAGTCAGCCCAGTTCTTATCTGGCGCTCCAGCCTCCACCCGGTGCCTCTCCCGTCCCTGAGGGACTCAGCTCCTCCCCAGCGCCAGCAAAACCCACAGATACGCTGGCTCCTGTAACCGCCCTGCCCTACTGCCGCGGGATGAATTAAAGGGTCCAGCCTGGCTGGTGACCAGATGTCCCGATTTTATAGAGACAGTCCCGATATTTGGGGCTTTGTCTTATATAGGCGCCTATTACTCCCCCACCCCGTCCCGATTTTTCACACTTGCTGTGTGGTCACCCTAAGCCTGGCTGAAGTCCCCGGGGGGCCTTTTTGAAGATGTCAAAGCAAATTAGCAGCCAGTCCCCGCCCACCCCAGGCAAAGGATATTTAATTGGTTTTCGGGCAAAGATGCTATCCCCGAAATAAGGATGATGATGTCTGCAGCCTATGATCCTTTTCTTCTTTGTTGATAATTATGACTACTGCAGCCACCCCAGAGCTATCTTTCGGCTACTTGTGCTTTGAGTTGCTTTTTCTATTTCTCTCTAGCCCACCTCATGAGCTAAGCAGATGCTGTATTTTGTTCCAAATTAACAAAAACTTCGCTTCTTACCAGAACCAAAAAAAATCTGATGTGTTCTGACTTCTACCATTTGCCTCTTTTAACTCAAAAATAATTGAAGGATTTTGTTTAATATACAATAAAAAGGTGTTTCCTCTTAGATAATTCTCAGCCAGCAGTGATTAATCAGACAGGCTATAAACCAGGGGTCGGCAACCTTTCAGAAGTGGTGTGCCGAGTCTTCATTTATTCACTCTAATTTAAGGTTTCGCGTGCCAGTAATCCATTTTAACATTTTTAGAAGGTCTCTTTCTATGAGTCTATAATATATAACTAGACTATTGTTGTATGTAAAGTAAATAAGGCTTTTTAAATGTTTAAGAAGCTTCATTTAAAATTAAATTAAAATGCAGAGCCCCCCGGACCGGTGGCCAGGACCCAGGCAGTGTGAGTGCCACTGAAAATCAGCTTGTGTGCTGCCTTCAGCACACGTGCCATAGGTTACCTACCCCTGCTATAAACCAACAAAAACTGGTTGTTTATAAGGAAAATAATTTCTCATCCTTAAATATAGCCTTGTTAGTGGTTGCCCCTATACATGCTTGTTCCCTTCAAGGAGGGCTTTCTCTCTCTCCCCACTTCTTTGATGAACTGAATATTCCTGGGGAAATTCTGCGCCACTGCCCAATGCAGAATTTTGCAGAAATTAACGTTATGCTCACAGAATTTGCTTTCCCCTATGGAAATGGGCTGCAGTGCTGCTAGCCGCCAGTAGGGGCCACTGGACTGGGTTGCGGCATGTCAGGCACTAGGTCACCTTGCTCTGGTCAGCACTGCTGACTGGGATGTTAAAAGTCCCGATGGCGGTGCTGCCCAGCTAGTGCCTACCTTTTCCGACACTGTGCTGTGCCCCGAAAGCAAGCAGCAGCGGGTCCGGCTTCTAGGCAGGGGGCCATGGGGCTCCGTGCGCTGCCCCTGCCCAGAGCACTGGCTCTGCACTCACATTTGTTGGGAACTGGCCAGTGGAAACTGGGAGGGTGGTGTCTGCAGGTGAGAGTCGCTTGACACCACTTGCACGCCTCCACCTAGGAGGAGCCAGACCTGCTGCTGGCTGCTTCTGGGGCGCAGCATGGGGAGCCTGCCTCTGTACCCCAGCTGTGATGCTGACTGGGAGCTGCCGGAGGTAAGTCTGTGCCCCAACCCCTTGCCCCAGCCCTGAGCCCCCCCAAACCTAGAACCCCTTCCTGCACCCCAAACCCCTCATCCCCAGCCCCATCCCAGAGCCCTGACCCTCTCCCGCACCCCAACTCCCTGCCCCAGTCCAGAGCCCCCTCCCACACCCTGAACTTCTCATTCCTGGCCCCACCTTGCAGCCCTCACCCCCACCCCCCAACCCTCTGCCCCAGCCCTGAGCCCCTCACACACACCTGGGGGCCCCTGCAATTGGGCTCTGAAGAGGAGGGGATTCAGGTGTATTGGCTGGGGAGGCCCTGCATGTGGTCTCTGGGGTGGAAGGGTTGTGGGTATCTGGCCCCCCAGCTTGGCTCAGGGGGGACAGAGAAACAGGAACTGGATTGCAATATGTGTTTCTTTCTCTACTCCCAGGTGAATTTTTGGGTATGTCTGCATTGTTGCAGACATATTTGCTGACAGGTAATTTGAAATAAATTACCAAATTGAAACTGGCATAATTATGTAGTGTTATTATGACAAATAAAATTTGCAGAATTTTTAAATTTTTGGCACAGAATGCCCGCAGGAGTAACTGAAGCAAAATATCAGGCTATTGTATGCTGGAAGCTCAGAAATGCTGCTCTTTTTCTCTCCCCTTCATAGCTTTAAAATCAATCTCGTTCCCTCTCAACAAAATAGAAGCCTTTTAAAAATATGTATGTATGTACTTAAAACTTGTATTTTCAGTCTCTCAGATGCATATTCTCATGGCCACTCGTTACTTTGAGACACACTTTTACATATGCTTTATATATAATGTGCAGTTACAACACTTGTTACCCTTTGCTCCTCCTCAGATGTAAATTTCTACCATTCTTTTCATTTCTGTGTAGTGTTTATCCTTTTGGCTTTTCTCTGGAGAATTATGCCACATCTGAAGTTGTATAAGATGCACTATAGCATAGTAAATATTCTGGCTACAGCTGGGCAAATTCACAACTAAACTCATGACCAGGTAAAATTCATCAGCTTCCATACCTCTTTACACACTTGAAACTCATACAAGGCTCATCAAAAGATTTGCCAAAGTCCACTACCTTTTGTGTGGTCTAGAGTTGATGGCTTTACATCAAAGTCATGGAAAATTCACAGTTTCACAGTGTTACCCCTGAATTTGGGTGAAAACTGGTGGTTTTGACTGTTTTTTGTTTGTTTGTTTTTAAGATGTGGAATCAAGAAGTTCCAACTGAAGCTTTGGAGCAACCATTCAAATTGAAACCACTTAAAATGGCAGCATTAACTGCTGTGTTTTATACAGAACAAGATCTGACTTTTCGTGGCACCTTGCCAGTTATTGTCTTCACCTGGGGAGCCAATTTAGCCACTGTGTAAGCAGATGCATCTCCCATTGACTTCAGAAAGAGTTTTACCAAATAGAACCAGAGCTGAATTTGGTTTGTGGATGGAAGTTTCAGTTTCCTTATCAGGGGACGTAACATGGGCAGTTGTACCTTTGTGATTGCTGTGATGCCAGCAGGAATTGATACAACTATTATTTTGTGTGGGGGGGGGGGTAAACAATTAACTCTGTAACTAAATGCTATAGTTTTAGAACACTAAATGGATATAGATTATACCAGCTCTCTGTATCCTTCTACCATCTGTCTGTATTCTCAGTGTCTGAATTCCACTACATTAAATGGATGTGGTGTGAAAGAGAGTGAGAGAGAGAAAAATTAATATCAAGTGAAGTTATATGCATGTTCATTATGCTTACCCTATGAATCAAGTGAAATTTATGGACCAGCGTGTTTAACTTAGAAAACTGATGGAAACATCCTTAAGGACAGGAAGTTTAGGAAACTAAAGAATTTGATGGCAATTTTGTGCCTGGGATTTTAAAATAATGTAGTTTAAAACTGCTTTACAAGTTTGATACTGACTGCAAGGTGTTTTCCTTTTTAATGAGTAAAAAATGCTGCCCTCTTAGAAACCAGTTTCTCAACAAAATCTAATTTCACTCGTAACACACTGGATTTCTACAGCTTTCACAGTCACTGGAAAATAGCAAGTTGTGCTTACATTGCTAAACATATTAGATCAAGGAGTAATATGTTAGACTTTCAGGATATTAATTTGCTAGGCTGCCACTAGAAATTAATTTTGAATGTTCTCAAGAAAGAATCAAATAAATTAAATGCAAAGCCCATATGTTGTAGTAGAAAAAATTGTTTTCTAAACTGAAAACCAAGAATAAAAATACTGCATATGTGTGCAACAGGGATAAGTTAAAGATACTTAATTTTTGCATTTTTTACTTTTGAGTATTTTAATTGTTCAGACTTTCACTAAACAAATTTGAGTGATATCCTTTAAAAATAAAAAGCAACAGAGGGTCCTGTGGCACCTTTAAGACTAACAGAAGTATTGGAGCATAAGCTTTCGTGGGTGAATGCCCACTTCATCAGATGCAAGACTAACATGGCTACCCCTCTGATCCTTTAAAAATAAAATATCAATGCTTAGTAAAATTAGAATTTAAAGTGTCCTAATTCGTATTCAGAAGTCACACCTCATTAAGGAGAATGGGGTAGAAGGAAGGGTGAATTTTGTATTTTGCTGCTACAATTAGGTTGGATTGTCCCCCTAGATTCATGCATCCATCCGTGAAGAGATGTTCTCCTCTTTGTGCAGAAGGAAGGCTAAGCTGCCACTCTATTCTGGAGAGCGTTGGAGAGAAACCGGTCATATCAGGACAGTATTTATCAACTGAGGGTTACAACTTCCCCACCCCTTTCAGGAGTCATGAAATACTATAATGGGGATTGTGAGGCACTGGCAATTTTATTACAATTCTAAAACAAAAAATATAAAATGTCCACCATTACTTTCGGGAGGCCAAAACATTCACTGTTTGTGAAGTTAAATATAGTAGTTGTAGCATACATTTCTACTATTACTTGTATAATGACTGTAAAGAGATCACAACAGTTTACTTTGAATAAGCAGTTAAGCAGAAAAGATTGAGGAAACTGCTTGAATAAACAGAAAAGATTGAGGAAACTCTGGCCTAGTTCATATCTCTCGTGGAGCTATTATTTCAGATTGCAGTCTCAGGAATATATCCTGCATTGGTCACATTAAGGTTATAGCCACACTATATATTTAAAGGAATTTGTAACCAGTTACTAGCATGGTTGTCTCTAAACATGGCTGTGTCCAACATTCAGTTATGTTATTAATCGTTTCATCCTTTCCAATGGTCTAGGCTGGCATCATGTAACCATAGCCCATTATTTTTATTGCAATGAGGACAAGATATTTTTCCTACAACTGTGCTTGTATAATCAATTTGACAAGTCCTCCTTCCTCTGAGCATTCTGCAGTAGGACATCCCAGAGTGCATTGCTAAACAGAGCTGCTGGTGCTGCTCTCTGTATGTCCTCTAGTTTCTCATTCCCCAGCACTATGGGATTGTTCTTCAGGTTTTCCCAGAAGCCATATGTACAGCTATGCTTCTGCAGCAGAGTAGGAGCTGTGCTGTGGCTATGCAAACAATGGTTATAATGGCAGAGGGCCTGACTAGTAAGTGATTAAGGTGTCTGGGTCTCCACATTGTTACAAAATCACAGATGTAGCATAGCGTGAGGGGGGCTTCAGAAGGTTTTCTTCACAAACAAGAAGCATTGGACATTTTTCTGCTTTAATGAAAGGTTATACTCTGCAGGAAATGAGATTGCCAGAGGCTGTAGGAGGGGTGCATCAATTAATGGCACAATGTAGCTGCTGCTGCTTTGGGTTTTTTTTATATGAAAAGACATACTCTGCAGCCAAAATTGCAGGGATCCTGAAATCAGAGAATCCATTTCCCCCAAGACACACATACACACACATTTTTCCCCCCTGTCTCCCAGTTAAGGTCGGGTTTTTTTAATTAGTTAATTTGTTTTTTGGGGGAGGATTCTGCTCTGTATATTGCAATGAAATATTAGTCTCAGCAGTAGCATTAGAACAGCAAATGCTGTTTCTCTCAACTCAGCTGCTGGGCCTGTCAGAGAAGAACAGATATATTGTGCAGTTCTCCCAATCTGCACATGACATCACAAAAGGCAGTAAGGACTGATTCTGTAACTTTTACTCATGCTGAGTATTTACTCATATGAGTAATTTTAATAAGCATTATGTACCATGAGTAAGAGTTGCAGAATCTGACCCTTAGCAGATGCCCACTGAATATAATGAAGCCAGAATTTGTTTACAGGGAGAAGATTGCATTTTTTGTCATTGGCCCATAACTCATAAATAGGATTTTGCTCAAACATTCCACAAAATTCAGCTTTGGACAGTAACCAAATATGGAAAATTTCAGCCCAGCAAGCGAATGTTTTAGAAAGTTATGAGTGAGCATGTACTGGGTGTTATAAGGGAGACTGTTTTGCAACTTTATTTAGAGTGCATAACCCTATATCATTTCTCTTGGATAGATTAAATTAAAAAGCACACACTTTTATTAAATTTTAGAGGTTGAACTAAAGCTAGGGAGAGCAAAGTAATTTTTACAGGCAAAAATTAGTTCAATTAGTAACTTTGTAGTCTGGTGCTGAGAAACCGGTGGTAAAGGGCATGTTATAAATAGTTAGAAAAAAAGAGAGATTATGATGGTTGCAGCATTCAGAAATTGTGTTGGTTACAGAGAAGGCACGGTAATTTTATTAACCACATAAGCATACAATTTGGACTGGAGTCATCTCAGGATTCTGGGAACACTGTTTTTTCTCTGTAGGCACATTCAGAGGCTTAACATAGGCACTGGCCTAATCATTCCCACTCTAGTCTTTGTACAGGGGGATTAGAATTCCACACATAGGCAGCAAAATTATAACTTTTTGTGCACAGATAATTAGTTATCAATCCTGGTCCTTTTTCACACATCCTTTTCATACAAATGTGTGGAATGTATGTGGTTAAAGTAGCATATAATATTTGTAACTTCTGAAAAGAAGCAATAATACTTTACCCTGGGTGTATAAGAAAAAAAATATCAAACTGTTTCATAGCATTTGAACTTGCTTAACAGACTAATATAGGTAACTAATGGACAAAAACAAGCACAACAGTAATAAAATCTTAATTGAATCAAGTGAAATTGGCTCACAGAAATTCACACACAAAAGAGCAGATCTACTGCCCTGATATCTGCTGTAATTCATTAGTTATTTACTGCATTACACTACTATACCTGCTGGATGCTATTTAGAATAGGAAGCTACAGGAACATTCCACTAGTGGAAATTATCTTCTGAGTCCAGCAAATTGGATTGCAATATTTGGAAGAGTGCTATGTTAAAATATACTAATATTATTATTCATGTCCATCATTACATTGAAGGGCTGTTGAATATGAAATACAAAGGAAAGTATTTTCTGGACACTGGTCTCTGTAGACTGTATTGCATTTCACTGACTTTTGTATCAGTTTGTTTTTTCTCCCATGTGTTCTTGGAAGTAAAGTGGGCAAAAAGAATTAATACATTCTTTCACTGTCTCCATTTCAGGTAAGAATTCATCTGCAGTATTCCAGGAATATAAAATATTGTTATTTTCATATTGCATACAAGGATTTACTTTGTGTCTCTCAATTAATTGTCAAGAGTAACATACTTTTCTGTTGGGTTTAGTCAAAGCAAAAAGTGAAGCTTTTTGAAACTGCCACATTAGAAACATCCTTATGTAAGCACATGACCTTCCTTTTCATTACTGTTACAATTACAGTGTATTCCGACCTGTTTTTTAGTTGCTATTGTGACTGGTGACTAACATGAAAGTAGATGTATTGGGTTTTTTTCCCTTCCCTCCTTCTATACTGTTTACAATGCTCTTCAAGAACATTTATGGCAAAATGTTGCTTTCAAACAGCATGTACTGTTTATACATTGTTTTTGCATCTGGGCAGTAATATCTTGCAGACTCACCAAGTGAACCATTATGCAAAGTCAAACTACAGGCTAGAAAATATGTACTCATATATTACCTGTTTGATCTGGCAGCCTTTTCACAAACAGAACTTTCATTTACCTCCGTGGCAGTAACATACACCTAAGGACATATGTGAATATCCTATGGTTTAAATTTGTGTGTGTGTAGCTCCCATTATTGTTAATAATGTAAAGAGTGTAAACCCTAGGGCAGTCAGATAATAAGATAAACAGTGGGCATCTAACCGATCATTCTAACCCATTTATCTTGGGTGTTTCAGAACAGGGGTGGGACACAGTGTGTACAGTCCCGGGTTTACAATGGCTCCAGTGGCTCCATGGAGCCGGGCCCATGCTCAGAAGGGGCCCCAGCCTGCTCCACTTGCACTGAGCCCCTAGACCCCGCTGGCTCCCCTCACCCACCACTTGCTCCTATTGGCCTGCCCACCTGCTGCCTCCTTGTCCCCACCCCCCTGCTCCTCTCTGCCCCCTGGCTGGACCCCAGTGCACCTCTGGCTCCGGGCAGTTTCTGCTTCCCACCACCTGTGGGACCCCACCTGTCTCTCCAGAGCTGAGCCGCCTGGGACTGGTGCAGAGGCCTGGCCAGTCTCAGCCAGGGTCGGTGGAGGAAGGGGACAGTGCGGGGAGCTTGGCTGGGCCCCTCCAGGGGAAGTGCATCTTGAGGGAGCCGGCCCTGAGCTGGCTGATCACACCACTCCTGAGGGACCGGAGTGATTCCCTGCTCCAGGACTAGCTCTGGTTGTGCTGCCAGCTCAGCCTGGCAGACTCAGTTGCCTTCTAGCAGGGCCACAGAGTGCGGTCGGGAGGCAGGGTATGGGGGAGTGAGTTTCTTGTGCGAGGGGTAGGGGGGTGCTGGGCTGTGAGGGGGCAGGGAAGATGTGTATGTTGGGGCACTAGGGAGTGGGGGTTCTGTGGGGGGTGCTGGGCAGCTGTGATGGGGCTGTGGGGTGCTGGGCAGGGTGCTATGCATTTGTGTGGAGGGGGTTCGGGGGGTGCTGGGGATAGGGAATCAGGAGGATGTTGGGTGGGGGGGCTGTGTGGCACAACATGGGCCCACCCCCCGAGGGGAAGGGGCATGTTGGCAGCACAGGGCTGGGCGGGCCACTGTGTGTCTGGCAACTGCCGGTTTGTAAATAGTGCCCTTCCACTGGGCTGCCCCTGCCATGCCTCATTGCCCCTGCCTGGCCCCTCACTCTGGGGACTGACCCCCACACACCATGCTCCATTGCCTCCATGGGAGCCCACAAATAAGATTGGTGCCAGGCCCACAAAAGTTTAATCTGGCTCTGAATGTGTACTTTGAATGCTGGTCCTTGTGAGTAGGTCTCCAGTAACTGTCTGGTATCTTTCACTTGCACTATCCACAGGAAAGAAAACTAAAAAATGAGAAGGAAAAGACTCTTGGGGGTCCTGCAGTCGCTTCAGCGGCTGATGACCTGTCCCCCCACTATTCTGCTGGCTGGAATGGAGGAGGCGATGCTGTGAGTCTGGGGGTCCCAAGGCAGTGTCTGTCATGTCCCTCCAAGCACGAGACCAGATGGGAGGGACAGTGTTTCCTGGGAGCCACACTCTCCTTTCAACACTCAGGAGCCCCCCAAATCGTAAGGAGCATGTGCTGAGGCTGGGCTGATGCAAGCGGAGGGCATTAGGCGCGGGGGGGGGGCGTTGTAAGGCTCTGGGGCAGCTTTACACCATGTGTGGGGACGGAGCTCACACTCCGCGCAGGCTGTAGCTTCTCCTCCCCGTGCAGAGAGCCCCTGTGCATGAGGCAGAGACACCCCATGCCTGCCTGCTGCAGTACCGCCCTCCGCCAGTCTGCGGAGGGAGGGTGCAGCCGGCCAGCTCCCGCGGGGACTGGGAAGGAGAGCGAGAGAGGCTGATTCCGAGACGAGACGCGAGCTGTCCGCGTGCGCTCCCCGGGGAAGCAGCTGGCGCGTGACCCTCGGAGGGAAGCGCTCGTCGGAGTTTGTGTGCAGCTGCAGCGGGGAGAAGAGCGTTGCTTGCTGCTCCGGGAGCCGTGTGTGTCTGCACAAGGTAGGCCAGGCATTGCACCGTGTGTCTCTCTGCACAAGGTACGCCAGGCTCTACTCTGGAGCCTGCTTCTCCACCTTGGTTTTGCCGGGCTCCCCGGTTAGCAGCATATCTTCTCCGTGCATGGTGGGAGGGGGTCAGGAGGCTGCTTCGCTGGGGAGGATTGGCAAACGGCTCGGCCTGCAAACCTTGCTCAGCCTGTGTGCCCGCTCTAGCGCTCAGTATGGCACATTACATACGGACACGTTTGTATTTTAACACGCATTTTTAGTAATAATTGATTCCCCTTATTTAGCATACTAGCGTATTCACACAGTGGTATCCAGAATATTACAGCTTACCACAGTATTACTACTTGTCTGGGGACTATTTATGTACCATAGTTGCAGTATTTTTAAGGAAGAGCTATTCTTGTCCTGTTGCATACATGCCAGTTATCCCTGTTTTATTTTACTTTTTCACAGAGCTGTTTATTTTTTTTCCCGACTTTATCCTTGCAAAAATTTCCCTTTGTAACACTAAAAGGTCTTTCCCTGTTTTTCTCTGTAAATGCCCCCAATTGACAGCTTTTGAATGTTGGCAAATATGTTGTATTTAGACCAGGGCTTTACTGTAGAATACAATAACCTTCCTTTTTACAGAGGCCATTACTATATACAGTAATGTTTTTACAAGGGCTGCCTGTTACTGTAGAAGGTGGTGTGGGTGTTAGTTATAGACGGATGTAAAGTTCATAAACGTCCAATGGAAATTAAAGACCTGTTGTGGGGTGGGGTTGAATTTGTCAGTGATCAGAGAGTGGTAATTTGCTCTTTGTAAAACCATATTTCTGATGACAGTTTCCTCACAAGGAGCTTTTTGCCTGTTTCTAAGCGGAGGATGAGATGTTACCAGACTGTTTTGATTGCAGATTGTTGATGTAATGACCCTAAAATGTACTAGTCAGCAGATTTTCTTCTCAACAGCCTACATGCTGCTTTGTCCAAATAGCCAAAGGAATACAGTATGTGAGAATCAAACAGATGGAGGGGGGAAAATTCCCACTGACCACATTGGTTTATTGCCAAGGTTGAGCTGTGACACGTTGCCTTGCACAAGGGGGAAGAGCATTGTATGCACAGTGAAATGATTAAACTCATGCTGTGTTAATGTACCAAACTGTCACAAAAAGAAAATGTTACTAAACAGTTCAGATTTTGATGTACACAGAATAAGAAGATTTTTTTTAAATGAAAAAGGATGGATAGAATTACAGACAATAATGAGCAGATATAATTCAGTTTAATCCAAGTAATGCAATAGCTGGAATCAAATTGAAAATCACACTTAAAAGTTGTGATCTACTTTTTAGAAGGAAACATAACAATGCAGAGAGGGGGTAGTTCTGGGTGCAAGGAGAGAGGTAGTTAGGGCTGTGTGTGGGCAGGGGGGGTAGCTCAGGGTGCAGGAAGAGGGGTAGCTAGGGGCTGTGTGTGGCCCAGGAGTAGCTCAGGGTGCAGGGAGAGGTATCTAGGGGCTGTGTGCAGGCAGAGGGGTAGCTCAGGGTGCAGGGAGAGGGGTAGATAGGGACGGTGTGCGGGCAGGGGGGTAGCTCTGGCCAGGTGCATGGAGAGATGTAGGTAGGGGCTGTGTCCCCTATGGTCCCTGTTTCTTGAGGGCTCTGCCAGCCATGGAGCCGGGTCCCACACCCTTGCGGCTCTTACTGGCTGCGTGAGCAAAGGGGGCTCGGAGCTGAGGAGCAGCCTCAACCCCAAATCAGTGTCAGGTTTTGAAAATGTTGTCTGTAACTTCCCTAGGAGAGTTTTCAAAGCTGCCTAAAGAATTTGGACTCGCAGTTCCCATGAGAATAAATGGGAAATTGGCATCTAAATCCCTCAGGTGTCTGATAATCTCCATCCCCTGTGTCTTGCTTTCCAGGTCTATAAAATGGAATACGTAACTCAGAGGTGTTTTAAGGATTTTTTACCTAATGTTTATGAAGCGTTTTGAATGAATAAAGAACCACATGCTGTAAGTGCAAACCATTGTCACTCTAGTACCAGAGGGGGCTTCCAGCTATGGAAGAAGATGAGGGAAGTTGCTCTGTGTATTTCACCTCTGCCTTCTAAATGTGCACAGAACAAGCTGATCATCTGCCTGCCCAGTGTCCTTTCAGCCTATGCTGGAAGAACCTGCCAAAATTCACATTAAACAAATATTTGTCAGTAAATTTGTCAAACTCAGCTAACCCCCTTGTGAACATTTGGAAGCTTGTTCTGCGCTGTTCCAAATCTGTGCATCTTGGGTATCAGCTTTGTCAGTTTCGCTTGGGAGAACAGTTTGAGACCGGATGAGAGCTAGGGTAGAGCAGGAACTAGGGGTGAAATCCTGGCCCCATTAAAGTCAATGAAAAAACTCCTGTTAATTTCACTGGGGCCAGGAAGTAGCTTAGCTCATGGGCAGGGGGAATCTGTTTTAAGTTTAGAAGCAGTATGAAAAAAAGGCAGGAAGTTGAGAGGGGGAGACACACTCGCATATCAGGAGGAAATCTGATCATGTATAATGAGGCGCATGTTCCTAATCTGGGGTTGCTGGGCAACGAATATAGCTGATGGGCCAAATTCAGCCCTAGCAGAAACAGGTGCAATTCCACTACTTCAGTGGAGCTGCCCCTGATACCAGGCCTGAAATGTCACTTTCTCTGTTTTAGAAGCTATATTTGTGTGGCCCTTATACACTTTTGGAACTGGCACGCTACTGCAACTAGGGAGTAGGCACAATACCACCCTGAGAGGTGTCCCTGCACTCCCATGAGGGATCCCAGGTCTCACACTGTCATTCTAGAGCAGGGATGGGCAAACTTTTTGGCCTAAGGGCCACATCTGGGTATGGAAATTGTATGGCAGGCCATGAATGCTTATGAAATTGGGGGTGAGGTGCGGGAGGGTGTGAGGGCTCCAGCTTGGGGTGCAGGCTCTGGGGTGGGGCCAGAAATGGGGAGTTCAGGGTGTGCGAGGGAGCTCCAGGCTGAGGCAGAGAGTTGGGGTATGTGGGGGAGGGCTCAGGCTGGGGGTGCGAGGTCTGGGGTGGGGCTGGGGATAATGGGTTGGAGAGTGCAGGGGGTGTTCCAGGCTGGGACAGAGGGGTTCAGAAGGTGGGAGGGGGATGAGAGCTGGGGTTGGGGCATGGGAGGGTATCAGAGGTGCAGGCTCCTGGTGGCACTTACCTCAAGCAGCTCCCAGAAGTAGCGACATGTCCCCCCTCTGGCTCCTACGTGGAGGCGTGGCCTGGTGCCTCTGCGTGCCGTCTGCTCCGCAAACACCGCCCCTGCAGCTCCTATTGGCTGCAGTTCCTGGCCAATGGGAGCTGCAGGGGCGGCGCTTGGGACGGGGGCAGCGCACAGGACCCCGTGGCTGCCCCTACGCGTATGAGACAGAGGAGGGATATGCCACTGCTTCCGGGAGCCGTGCGGAGCCATGGCATGCATGGAGAGGGGCAAGCCCCCGATCCTGCTCCCCGGCGGGAGCTCGAGGGCTGGATTAAAACATCTGAAGGGCCATAGTTTGCCCACTCCTGTTCTAGAGACGCAAGCAGGGACTGAGCACCTCACATTGCTCAGAAGTGTGACTGACTTATTGAGGACTGGAGTCAGTGGGCTTTGAAAAGAGTCTTCTGATATGGGACTTTAAGAGTGTGTATGGGGCGTGAGGGGCGTAAAGCCAGGAAAACGTGAAAGATCATCAGGGTATCATCAAGGGTGTGAAAACCTGCCTGGTGCGTAGCTTCTGCACCTAAGAGTGAAATCCACAGCTATCCCAACATGGAGCTGAATTAATAGTAACAATGTATCTGTTTGAGTTCTGCTGAATCATCATTAATAGTCTCTCGAGGAAGATCTGCATGGAAATCTCCACCCGTCGCTGTGGGTGGAACCTGAGCCTCGGTAAACATGCTTCCCTTGTTCCACTATTTTATTTTTTAATAGGTTGCTCTGGTGGGTAACACAGCTGTGAGTGATTCAGTGCTCAGCCGTCCACAATTTCTCTAAAATTGATGTAATTAGATATGTGAAGTTAGTAAGAAAAGAGCCCACATGTAGCTTCTCTTTTTGATGTGCACATGACTGCCATTATTATTTGCTTTAGTAGCAGTTATATGTATAGAAAGCCTCTGTGAAACATTTGTTCTTACTGTCACTCAGGAATTATAGGAAAAGGATTAACTAATTTTGATATAAACTTGTGATGTTATTGCATCAAGTTGCTGAATTTTTGCTTTCTGCATTGCTCTGTTAGTGGGTACAGAAAGATCCAATTCCTACTTGTTACCTTTAAAATATTAACAATCATTTACCAACGTTTTAAAAACTGATGAAGTGTCATCTTTTTATTTAATTTTCCTAGTCCCATTAAATGAGCTGTAATAAACTAGTTGTGGAATATTTTGAACTGAGATACATACAGTATAGCTTGCAATGGAAGTAGATCAATTGTAATTTTAGCCAGTCACTGACCTATGTAAAAGCAGATGGTGAAATGCTTTAGTGTATCAGATCAGGAAGATTTGTAGCAGGTTGATTCCTAGTCCCAAGAGTGATGGATCGTATTGTATCTGCTTTTGTATAACTTTGGAACCAAGTGCCACCTTGTGTCCTTTTCTAGCTCCACTGTTTGCAAGGGCTTGGATTGCTTTGAATTAATGCAGTTAATAACAGAGAGAATGATTCAGCGTTGACAATGGTCAGTTTTTCAGGAAGTGTCCCCGCGTTGTGGCAGGGAATTGTAAGGAAGTTGAGAGCATAGGAGTTAAATGGGGAGAGTGACCATGTCATAGTGATGAATTAAATTAACAACAGATACTTTGTTAAAGAGTGCTCTGATTTTTGACCTATTCCAATTGCTGATGACTAAATTATTGTCTACATTTGTCTGCACTTTTAAAATGAATGAAAATATAGCAGGATTCTCTGTACTTTCCAAAAATCAGTGTCTCTCTCTCTCCTCTCTTCTATTTTCATTTGGAAAGAGACTTCTTAATTTCAGGCTGGATTGTGACATGCCTAATACATTCTAGATAAAATGTTGTCTATTCAGGACAGTTATACCAGTGTAAGTTAATGTGTGAATTTAAACAACTGTAGTTATTGGTATCACTCCTTGTTTGGGCACTCTTATTGCAGTAGGAGATGATCTTTTTGGGGTTTAGCATATGCCACTTTGGAAGGAATCTGCGCTAACTGAAAAATGCCATCAGAGTATCCACACAGGGAGTAATACTAAGGCTAGGTCTACACTACTGGGGGGGGGTGGGGGACGCGGCCATCAGTTTCAGGTACGTGAATAGCATAGCTGAAGTTGTGTATTTTAGGTCGACTTACCTGGCTGTGAGGACGGCGGCGAGTCGACCGCTGCCGCGCCGCCGTCGACTCCACTTCCGCCTCTTGCCGCGGTGGATTTCCGGAGTTGATGGCAGAGCCATCGGGGATCGATTTTATTGCTTCTTCGCTAGACGCAATAAGTCGATCCCCAATAGATCGATTGCTATCCGGCGGGTAGTGAAGACGTGCCCTAAGTTATATTGGTATATCAATTTAACTATATCAGTGTAATTATACTGGTATAATTGGTAACTGGTAAAACTTTCCCATGTAGACAAGCCCTAAAGGATGATGCATCAGGAGCTATTGTCACAGGCCCAAGGACTCCCTCAGGCAGATTGGTAATAGAAATCTGTCACACAATTGTGCCTGGCTGAGCTTCCCAAGGGTAGTGTGACTTTACACTGCTCCTTACACAGGTCAATTGCTATGTGCCATACTTTGGACCTTTATATTAATTTTAAGGGTGTTTTAAATGTTTCCTCCTGAAGGTTATGCTGTGTGTATCAGTGAGAGAGTTACAATTTCAATCTTTTGCAGCCTGAGAGCTGATGTGGAAAGTATTATGGGACTGACAGTTATTTTCCTCTAGAATAATTACCTTCTGTGCAATTTCTGATGAACATAATTGAAGAGCCCTACTGTTGTTTCAGAATATCAACAATTTGTGTAAGAAGCGACAGAGTCCTGTGGCACCTTATAGACTAACAGACATATTGGAGCATAAGCTTTCATGGGTGAATACCCACTTCGTCAGATGCTTATTTGTGTAAGCTTATTATGAAGAGGAGCAGGCACTGCGATGATGGGTAGTGTTCTTAAAAAATGCAGCAAAGTTTAAAAAAGCGGGAGGAGGGCTTGAAATAAATTTGTTCTTCATGAAAAACACCCCTGGTTGTACAGAAAGCAGGCTAAATTAAGAGCAATGAAGGGAGATGATCTGCCCTTACCCCAAATCCATTGTCAGATTGTGGACAGAAGTAGATCACTGTGTATTCCAGCTCTGCATGTGCTGTTGTGATGTCAGTTCCTGTATTACACAGTTCTGCAGAAGTAATGAAACCTTGAAACACCAGAGTTTTCCTACTTAGAAGGTAAAAAAAATTAACACTAGATTAGATTCATGTTGTATTCCTCACCTTAGAAAAGACATAGTTCCTGTTATGGAGACAAGGCAGAGGAAATTAAATAACTGGAATAATAAAAAATTTTAGTCAGGGGTGGCCAAAATGCATCTCACAGGCCCAGTGTGACACAGAGTTCTATGATCTATCCTGCCGTCATCCCATCTTTCACATGGGAGTGGAGTCCATGCCAATATGTGATGCTCCATCTTAATCAGAGTGGAGGCTGTTTGGATAAAGATGGCCTATTACATGCTGACACCTGTAGTGGGGTTACACCTGCTCCCAGGAGACTAAGGCCTTGTCTACACTACGAGAGTAGTTCGATTTTACTTAAATCGAATATTTGGAATCGATATTGCAAAGTCGAACGTGTGTGTCCACACTAAGGACAGTAATTCGACTTTGTGAGTCCACACTAACGGGGAAAGCGTCGACATTGGAAGCGGTGCACTGTGGGCAGCTATCCCACAGTTCCCGCAGTCCCCGCTGCCCATTGGAATTCTGGGTCGAGCCACCAATGCCTTCTGGGTAAAAAAATGTGTCGAGGGTGCTTTTGGGTAACTGTCGTCATCCATCCATCACTCACTCCCGCCCTCCCTCCCTCCCTGAAAGCGCCGGCGGGAAATCATTTCGCGCACTTTTCAAGTCATTGACAGCGCGGACGCCACAGCACTGTGAGCATGGAGCCCGCTGCAACCATCGCTGCAGTTGTGGCCGCTCTCAACGCCTCGCAGCTTATCATACAGGTTGCCCTGAGGCAGATGCAGAAAAGTCAGGCGAGGAGGCTACGTCAACGCGGTGATGGCCTGAAGTGTGAGAGTAGCACAGACCTCTCAGAAAGCAGGGGACCCAGCGCCGAGGACATCACGGTGGCAATGGGTCATGTTGATGCCGTGGAACGGCGATTCTGGGCACGGGAAACAAGCACTGAGTGGTGGGACCGCATAGTGCTGCAGGTCTGGGATGAATCACAGTGGCTGCGAAACTTCCGCATGCGGAAGGGAACTTTCCTTGAACTTTGTGAGTTGCTGTCCCCTGCCCTGAAGCGCAATGACACCCGGATGCGACCAGCCCTGACTGTCCATAAGCGAGTGGCCATAGCCCTCTGGAAGCTTGCAACGCCTGACAGCTACCGGTCAGTCGCGAGCCAGTTTGGGGTGGGCAAATCTACCGTGGGGGTTGTTGTGATGCAAGTAGCCAAGGCAATCGTTGATGTACTGCTGCCAAAGGTAGTGACCCTGGGAAACGTGGAGGCGATCATAGATGGCTTCGCAGCGATGGGATTCCCAAACTGCGGTGGGGCCATAGATGGAACTCACATCCCTATCCTGGCACCGGACCACCAGGCCAGCCAGTACATTAACAGAAAGGGCTACTTTTCCATGGTGCTGCAAGCACTGGTGGACCACAGGGGACGTTTTACCAACATCTACGTGGGATGGCCGGGCAAGGTTCATGACGCTCGTGTTTTCAGGAACTCTGGTCTGTTTAGACGGCTGCAGCAAGGTATTTACTTCCCGGACCACAAAATAACTGTTGGGGATGTGCAGATGCCTATAGTCATCCTCGGGGACCCAGCCTACCCGCTAATGCCCTGGCTCATGAAGCCCTATACAGGTGCCCTGGACACTGAAAAAGAACTCTTCAACTACCGGCTGAGCAAGTGCAGAATGGTGGTGGAGTGTGCTTTTGGACGTCTCAAGGGGAGATGGAGAAGCTTGATGACTCGCTGTGATCTCAGCGAAACCAATATCCCCATTGTTATAGCAGCTTGCTGTGTGCTCCACAATCTCTGTGAGAGCAAGGGGGAGACCTTTATGGCGGGGTGGGAGGTTGAGGAAATTAGCCTGGCTGCTGATTACTCACAGCCAGACAGCCGGGCGATTAGAAGAGACCAGCGGGAAGCGCTGTGCATCCGGGAGGCTTTGAAAGCAAAGTTCCTGAGTGAGCAGGGTAACCTGTGACTTTCTAATTTTGTGTACAGAGAAGCCTTCACCCCACTTCCAACACACGTTTCAAAATAAAAATAGTTCTACTTTGTTAAAGCACACCGTTTTCTGTAATACTGTTTTCGCGGGAATTTTTTAAAACTGGGACGCAGACTGTGGTGCGGAGCGGGTGTAGTGTAGTCGCGCGAATGCAGCTTCTAAACTGAAGGACTGACAGGCTCCGGTGCGGTGGGATGGTTCTTTCAACGGAGCCTGTCACCCCTCCTGATAGGGACTGTGTGTATGGGGGTACTATGTGACTTTGTGGCGGGGGGGGACGCTTACAGATCCCCTGCTGTGTGGCTCTGTGATCCTGCCTAAGGACCGCCGCTTCAGATCTCTAACTGCCCTCCCGTGCCACAAAGTCACAGAGCAACCCACCTCCCACCACATAACATGAAAAGAACCTCCCAGACTAACCAGGGTAAGTAGTCACTGCATCACTGCACTATGTATGTGCCCTGCTGCTGTGCCTGCCCCCGACTATGTACCCTGCCAAAGGTGACTGTCCTGTCCAATTACCAACCCCCTTTCCCCCCCTCCTCCAAAAGAACATGATGGAAACAGTAGTTAACAGAAACATATTTTTTATTAACAACTACACAGGGGACTGGGAAGTGAAACTTGGACGGGGGCTTGTGTCAGGCGGGAAGGAAAGAACTTGTCAAACTTTGGGGACTGAGAGCCTTCTGCTGCTCGAGCTCTCTGCAGGGGTGCAGTGAGAGTTAGCAGGGACTCTGCCGCCTCTCCTTCTGTGCACTTTGGGTGAAGGGAGTATGGGACTTGGTGGCGGGGGAGGGCGGTTAGAGATGGACTGCAGCGGGGCTCTGTCCTCCTGCCTCCGTTCCTGCAGAACATCCACAAGGCGCCGGAGCGTGTCCGTTTGCTCCCTCAGTAGTCCAAGCAGGGTTTGAGTCGCCTGCTGGTCTTCCTGACGCCACCTCTCCTCCCGATCCATGTTGGCTTGGTGCATTTGGGACAAGTTCTCCCGCCACTGGGTCTGCTGTGCTGCCTGTGCTCTGGAGCAGGCTATAAGCTCGGAGAACATGTCCTCCCGTGTCCTCTTCTTCTTATGCCTAATCCTCCCTAGCCTCTGGGAGTGTGATGACAGGCTAGGTTGTGAGACAGTCGCAGATGGGGCTGTGGGAATGGGAAAAAGGGAGTGAATTCCTCAGAAACATAAATGTAGTTGTGAACAAAGAACATAGTCTTTCTCTGTGAACAGGACCATGCACAGCACCTATCACATGCGCACTCAGCACAAGGTCGAATTCTCGGCCTTCGCATTCACTGTCTGTGGTTTTGCAGAGCACTTTTGAGAACCCTGTCAGGACAACGGAATTTCTGTTGCAGGCAGACATGGTAAGCCGTAGATTCGTGGCAGCTTAAAACTTTAATATTAGCAATGGCCTCATTTCACATTGAAATCAATGTCGGTCCCTGCTGCCAGCAATCCGGCAAGCAGGAAGTTTGCTCCTGTCCCACACCCTCGCGGCTGTCCCCGGGAACGATCCCTTTCGGCTGACCCTTTCCCGCCTCCACCGCGTGGCTGCAAACCAGCCAACACTAATAACATTCCCCTACCTCATTCAAAGCAGGTCTTCATGAGCGACATCACCCTCATGAGGATCTCTGAGAGCGACAGACAGAGAATGCTCCGGGAAAGCCTCCAAAGACCAGGGCCGTATGCCGCCATGCTGTGCCAAGCAATGATTCCGGAGTACTTGCTAGTCTCGTGGCGCGGCAACGTGTCCTACTACGGAGGACCCAATAAGGCCGCTCTCCCCAAGAACCTAATGCAGCGGATTTCAAATTACCTGCAGGAGAGCTTCCTTGAGATGTCCCAGGAGGATTTCTGCTCCATCCCCGGACATATAGACCGCATCTTACTGTAGCTGCAGTAGCAGGGACTACACAGTAGAGCGGCTTGGGCAGGACAATCATGCAAAACCGGACATTGCTAGATTTTTTTGAAATACTTGCACTGCCCATGACTGAACCGTTAAGTTATTCAAAGTAATCATGAGAAACCCATTTTTTACATTGTTAATAATCATGTTCTGTTACAAATAAATGTTTAGATGTTTACAACACTTACTGGATGATCCTTCACCAGATTCTGTGTCCGGGGTAACGGCTGGGGAGGGTTGGTAGGGGATCTCTGTAAGGGTGATGAAGAGATCCTGGCTGTCGGGGAAATCAGCGTTGTGAGCGCTGTCGACTGCCTCGTCCTCCTCATCTCCTTCCTCATCTTCCCCGTCCGCTAACATGTCCGAGGATCCGGCCGTGGACACTATCCCATCCTCAGAGTCCACAGTCAGTGGTGGGGTAGTGGTGGCGGCCGCACCGAGGATGGAATGCAGTGCCTCGTAGAAACGGGATGTCTGGGGATGGGATCCGGAGCGTCCGTTTGCCTCTTTGGTCTTCTGGTAGCCTTGCCTCAGCTCCTTGATTTTCACGCGGCACTGCGTTACATCCCGGCTGTATCCTCTCTCTGCCATGTCTTTAGAGATCTTCTCATAGATCTTTGCATTCCGTCTTTTGGATCGCAGCTCGGAAAGCACGGACTCATCGCCCCACACAGCGATGAGATCCAAGACTTCCCGATCAGTCCATGCTGGGGCCCTCTTTCTATTCTGAGCTTGCACTGCCATCAGTGCTGGAGAGCTCTGCATCGTTGCCAGTGCTGCTGAGCTCGCCACGATGTCCAGACAGGAAATGAGATTCAAACTGGCCAGACAGGAAAAGGAATTCAAATTCAAATTTTCCCGGGGCTTTTCCTGTGTGGCTGGTCAGAGCATCCGAGCTCGTACTGCTGTCCAGAGCGTCAACAGAGTGGTGCACTGTGGGATAGCTCCCGGAGCTATTAACGTCGATTTCCATCCACACCTAGCCTAATTCGACATGGCCATGTCGAATTTAGCGCTACTCCCCTCGTCGGGGAGGAGTACAGAAGTCGAATTAAAGAGACCTCTATGTCGAACTAAATACCTTCGCGGTGTGGACGGGTGCAGGGTTAATTCGATGTAACGGCGCTAACTTCGACATAAACGCCTAGTGTAGACCAGGCCTAAGAGTGGTCTGCAGACTATGCCATTTTATGTAAGCTAGCTATACCCCTTGGGATGCTGATAAGTATTCAGGAAGGTTCCTTGGTTTTGCAAAGTTTTTGGACCATTGAGTTTAGTTATGAGGAAAGATCATGGAACTACTAGGGAGAGAAGAAAAATGACTTCATAGTGATCTTCCAGCAGGGTGTCATTTTGTTTTGTTTTTTCTTTAGCTATGAAAGGGCTTGATAATTGTCTCCCAGGCCTATTTATTACAAAAGAATACAAATACAAATTCCCAGGGGCAGGAATTAGGGAATATGAGCTAGATGCTCATGGTTTTGTCACATAATGAACAAATGGGGTAGGTTGCTGAAGCAGGGAGCACCAGGAAGTTGATAGAACTAGCTCAATTTATTATTTATGATTGAAGTGCCTATTGATGTATAGTGTCTAAACTATAGATAGATAGGTCTGGAGCCTCTGGAACAGCCATCCAATAGGAGTGGGGTGGGGGCAAGAGACTTACTTAATTTTAATCTGGATCTTGATACATTTATGAAGGTGATTATGTGACACGGTTGCCTGCAATAGCAAGGGCATGGACTCAGTGATGCAGGAAGTCCCTTCCCATCCTCTGTCTCTGTGATAAAATGCACAAACTACCTACAGTGGCTAACAAAGAGAGATTGCTAAAATATACCATTTTATCTACAAACCTCTGAGCTCTGGGGAGAAAACAGAGATTGGCCTTTAAAAGCCTTTGGATTAGGAAAGCTTTTGGGGTGGATAGAGGGGAAAAAGTTTGACTGTTTTGATTCAACACAGGGCCTGTCTTTGCCAGATAGAGACATTTAGAATATGTGAACTAATGTCATCCCATACCCTGGGCCTGTTCCATAGACCACTGAAATCTGCAGGAACCTTTCTGTTGCCTTCAATGAGTTTTGGATAAGGCTCTTTGTCACCAGATGGGAATGAACAAAATCAAGAGTGGAAAGAAAAAATAATGTAAATAAATGTTCTTTCCTGAAGGCTGCCAATTCCAGGCTCTGGTGGATCATCCAAAGAGAAGGGCCTAGCACTGAGCAAGCCAGCCGGTGCTCCTGGAGAGTTCAGTTACCGGCACTGACAGCAAGAGCATCCCTGTTGGGAAGGGGATCAGAGTGAGATTCATAGCACTGAAGTGTGACTTTCCTGTGCATTCCCTCCTCCCCCCACCTGGACTCCTTTAATTCACTTTAATGGCTAGAGCAGCAGCAACTGTCTAACAGTCTCATTTGTCCTCACTTCAGAGGACACATGTGGCACCCTGGGTGCACACACACACAGTGATTTACTTTGGACTGACTAGCCCGTGTGAGCTGGGGGCCAAGTAATATAAAACCTTTCTGGCACAGAAAGTGTTTTCTGGTTTCACCTTCCCCATCCACTCCCAGTAATATTTCGTAGCCCCTTTCCCTGGAGTCTGTTAATTCTATTCTTTGTTTTCATTTGTAAGTGATCCCCTGATGGAAAAGCTGCTTTTGGAAAACAGAGGGCCTGATCCTGCAGTCCTTGGATTGGGCAAAATACACAGAGTTATGGGGAAGTCAATGTGAGTTTTGCCTGAGTAAAAACTGTAGTATCGGGCCCAAAGTTTTTAAACAAGTAAGAATAGATATGTTCAAAGAGGGAAGTTGATAAATGGAGCCTGGAATGCTACTAAAGGTAAATTAGAGTAATCCAATGTTGCAGTCCCTAAGATTTTATATTAAATTCCTATTCTATTCTGAGCCAATTTTTCTCTATCCTGTGACAATTTTAAACTTGTGTATCTAAACTGGGAGCCCAAATCCTGCATTTGGGTGTTGAGAGGCATACTTAGGTGCCCAGATACCCGTTTTGCACACCCATGTACAGATTATTGACTAATTTTTGCTAATGTTGGTCAGTATAAATTTTGGCTTCAAGCTTTTTTTTTTAAGAACAGGACCTTTGATTTTCTTTAATTTCATTCTTTTTTTCTCCCAGGTTCTTCCCTCATTTCAAATGTGTATTGTAATACTGGCTGCTTTAATCATTGCACGAATTAAACCAACCTCCCACAAACATGGCGGACGAGGACCTTATCTTTTGTATGGAAGGTATTGATAATGCCAGGTCAACTAAAGCAGTCTCTGGAAATTATCCTGATGCTGATAGTGAGGATGAGGATAGTTATTACATCTGCCCGATAACAGATGACCCAGTATCTAACAAGGTTGCACACAACAAAGTCGCCAATTATTACAGCAACTTAGCAAAAGATGAACATTACAGATCTAGCTCTTCTCCTAGAAACTCATTCAATTTTAAGGTAAGCATTGGGCTCAAGCCTAAATGGGCTTCTAATCTCATTTATCTCTCTAGCTGCTTCATTTCTTGTAAATTTCCATGAAAATTACAGCTTTTATTTTTCCAGACTTGTAGTTAAATCTATTAGGCCAATAACCTGATCCTGCCATTGATTCCCTTACACAACTCCACTTGAATTCAGTGGGAACTCCATACATGGAACTCTAGCAGGCTCGAGTCTAAGATTGCACAGCTGTTGTAGTTCAGTTGCTTTAAAAAACCCAAATAAATGGATTTTCAGTTTTAAAAGATGATGATTGTTGTAACTCTAATGCAATATTATAAATGTCAAAATTTGGGCTATGAGAGTAGACGTTCTTTCATGAATGATATCAAGCAAAGCAATGTGCCTGAATTGAGTATCATTAATTGAACAAAACCAGTCATAATTTTTGAGACAACAAAAATTAACATCATTTACAGGTTGGGTTGAGATGTGTTTCTTGTGGTGGGCTCTTTACATTTTGATAACAGAGCTCTGATGTTAAATTTCACAGTAAATTCTACCACCAGCCCCAGACAGTGTGCTCTAGTGGTATCCAACCATTTCAGCCTGAGGGCCAAACATATTACATTGCCCCAAGGTCAAAGTGAGTGCATATTGTGGGGCAGATCCTCTGCCCCATTCTGCTCCCTTTGCACCAATCAGACAATGCAAAGGGAACAAAACCCACCTGTAAGTCTCCTGCTGGAGACCCCTCTAATCTGGAGGATCCCTAGCACATGTAGAGTCTGCATAGCTGCCCTCCTGATTGCCCTTGGGATGTGAGGGGAAGTGTCACAGTTTAGAGCAGGGGTCGGCAACCTACGGCACGTGTGCCAAAGGTGGCACGTGAGCTGATTTTTGATGGCACGCGGGGCGGGCTGAGCCGCTCAGTCCGCCGCCACTCTGGGGTTCCCGCTGCTGGCCCCTTGCCAGCCGGAGTCCCGCCGCCAGTCCTTCTCAGCACCCGCTGCTGGCCTGGGGGCTGAGAGCCCAGCTGGCAGGAACCGGTGGCTGAAACCCCAGAGGGGGGCTGGCGGAGATGCTCAGCCCACCCCTGAAATCCCAGAGCTGGGCGGGCTGACCTGCTCAGGCCGCTGCCGCTCTGGGGTTCCGGCTGCTGGCCCCTTGGCAGCCAGGGTCCCCGCTGCAGTCCGACTCACCTTGCTTCTGGTTGGAGTTGCAGCGCAGGCCCCCTGCCAGATAGGGTCCAGGCCTCCGGCTCTGCTCAGCCCTACTAGCCGCCAGCTCCACTCACCTCAGCTGCCGATCTGGGGTTCCAGCCACTGACCTCCTGCCAGCCGGTTATCAACTTATAACTCAGAAGCCTGTGTGCAGCTTAGAGTATCTAAATACGTGCCACCAGACGTTGGAAAACTCAGCAAGGAAAAGCAAGGGCAAGGATCACACTAAACTAGTAAGATCAGCATTTTAATTTAATTTTAAATAAAGCTTCTGAAACATTTTGAAAACCTTGTTTACTTTACATATAACAATAGTTTGGTTATATATTATAGACTTATAGAGAAACCTTCTAAAACAGTGCTACTCAAAGTGGTGGTCCGCGGACCGGTGCCGGGCCGTGAGCCATCGGCTGTTGGTCCGCGGCGAGTTTCCAGGAATGTAAGTTCCAGAAGGGTCATGCTTGGCAAAAAAAAAAAAAAAAAGAGAGAAAAATAACTTTTTAAATAGTGCGAGCTGAGCGGGGCCAGCCGCTGGTATCCCAGACTGGTCTGGGGTTCCGTCCGCCGGCTCCTGCCAGCCGGGGTCTCGGCCTCCTGCCGTCCTGGGTGATCAGAACCACAGGCCAGCAGCAGGCTCAGCGGCAGCCGGGACCGGCAGCCTGCCATTAAAAAAAAATCGGCTCGCGTACCACCTTTGGTACCAGTCCCTGGCAAATATGATACTGGTCCCTGGCACATTGGAAAAAAAATTGCCAGTCCGCCACATCAGATAGTTTGAGAAGCACTGTTCTAAAAAACATGAAAATGTATTACCGGCACATGAAGCCTTAAATTAGAGTGTATACATGAAGACTCGGGACACCACTGCTAAAAGGTTGCCAACCCCTGGTTTAGAGCCTCGAAAACCACAACTATCCTCAAGTTATAGACCCTCCTAATATACTCGATTTAACTGAGGACTCTGCTAAATTGGGACATTTTTTAGACTGTCTAGACCAGCATTTAAATGTGTATTGTTCACAAGTGTTAGCGAACGCCTTCTAAGACCTTGGGTTCACTAGGAAAAAGGGTGTATTTTTAACACACAATAGCTAACAGGTGAGTAACAGGGTGGCTTGTCCCTACGTGGTAGAGGCCTGGAGCCAGTCTACCCTAATTGCCAAGGAGGCACACCTGAGCTTGGATTAGCTGATTCCCCTATAAAGAGCAGCGGGAAGCTGGGAGGAGGGGAAAATGTTCAGGGAGACGACACTGGAATACAGAGGCTACTGGGAGTAAGTATGCTACAAGAGCGGACCCTGGGACTGGAGAATGAGACTACAGACAAGTGAGATTACAGGCAGGAAAGGCCTGAGAGTGACCAATAAGAGGGTAGACAAATGGACTTGAGGAGACTTTTTATTTCGAACTGTTTTGTCAATAAAACCAGACCCCAAGGAGAAGCGGTACTGGACAGAAAGCCTGGATGTGGAGTCTAGTCGAGAAACCCCTTGAAAGGGGAACAGAAGCAAGGTGCCTACCGATTGACCTTGGGCCATGAAAGGGTGCTTGAGAGGCTGGCACCCAATGACAACGTGTTAAAATCCTAGTGTAGATGTTTTTAACATGTTAGCTATTTGACATAATCCCTCAGCTCACCAACACGGTTAACCTCAACCAGCTACAACTGCCTTGTCTACACTAGTATTTTAACAAGACCTAAAAGTCTAGTGTGGACAATGCAGCTTAGAATTTAAAGTGTGTTAAACTGGTTGAGTTGAAGCCTAGGAGCGAGCAGAGGTTAAACACTGCCTTGTCTACGGTAGATTTTTAGAACATACGATCATAGAAATCTAGGGCTGAAAGGGACCTTAAGAGTCCATTACATCCAGCCCCCTTTGCTGAGACAGGACCAACTAAACCTAGACCATCCCTGACAGGTGGCCTGTTCTTAAAAACCTCCAATGATGGGGATTCCACAACCTCCTTTGGAAGCCTATTCCAGAGCTTAATTACACTTATAGTTAGAATGTTTTTCCTATATCTAATCTAAATTTCCCTTGCTGCAGGGTAAGCCCACTACTTCTTTCCCTTCCTTCAGTGGACATGGAGAACAATTGAGAACTGTCCTCTGTATAACAACCCTAAACATAGGGTCTGACAGATCTCCCCCTCAGTTTTCTTTTCTCAAGACTGAACTTGCCCAGTGTTTTTTAAACTTTCCTCCTAGTTCAGGTTTTCTAAACATTTTATCATTTTTGTTGCTCTCCTTTGGATTATTTCTAGTTTATCGACAACTTTCCTAAAGTGTGGTGCCTGGAATGGGAGAGAGTACTCCAGCTGAGGCCTCACAAGTGCCAAATAGAAAGGGACAATCACCTCCTATGTCTTGCATACAATACTCCTGTTAATAAACCCCAGAATGTTATTAGCCTTTTTTTGCAACTGCATCACATTAATTCTTGTTGAAATTTGTGATCCACCATGACTGTGCAAACACCTAGCCAGTTATTCCCCATTTTGTAATTGTGCATTTCATTTTTCTTTCCTGGGGGTGGTACTTGCCTTTAATGATTTTCATCTTATCTTGTTGTTTTCAGTCCATTTTTCCAATTTGTCAAGATCATTTTGAATTCTGATTCTGTCCTCCAAAGTGCTTGCAACCCCTCCCAGCTTAGTGTCATTCAGAAATTTTATAAGCATACTCTCCTCTACATTATTCAAATCATTAATGAAAATATTGAATAGCACCTGACTCAGGAACTTATTAGACATGCCCTTCCAGTTTGACAGCAAACCATTGATAACTGCTCTTTGAATATGGTCTTTCAACCACTTGTGTGCTCACTTTATAATAATTTAATCCAGACCACATTTCCCTCATTTTCTCATGTAAATGTCACATGTAACTGTCAAACACCTTAATAAAATCAAGATAGATCACATCTACTGCTTCCCCCCTTCCACTTGTTAGTTAGCACATGTCCGCTAACATATCCTAACCACACACCTTTAAATCGTAGTTTAGACAAAGCCTTCGGTACTCAGTTTAGCCCAGTGGTAGCAAATTGCAATGACTAGTGCTTCAATGAGACAGAATTAGCATAAAATCCATGTCGTGAGGGACCCATTTGTTCAGTGCCAAGTGGTTAAGTGGTGTTTAACCAGGTATTTAATAGGTGAGAGACTTTTAGTTCATATCTGTCAATGAAGAAGTTGCCAAGTGAAGATGAAATGAAATGAGTATAAACTTTATTCAGCACATTTTATAAGTCTCTTCACACTATTTTTAATGGCCTCTTCATCCGGATATTAGGCTGGTGTCCAGTTTAAAAGATTCTACTTGTATTACAGATGGGCTCAGGAATCAGTGTTCAGGTCCACATCCAGAGTAAAATTTGTATGGGATTAGGGCTTGGGTTTTAGGTTTGACAGTACTGAAATCTCGCAGTCTGTTTATGAAAGGTTTCAATCCAAAATGGCAGAAATCGTGCCAGATCAGCTATTATTTTATGCTTCTCACCCCCTGAGGCTGAAATCTTGTGAAATGGCAATTCTTGTAAGAGTTTGGCCTCATCTGAAAAAGAAATTGGATCTGACCTGAAACTAAAACCAGAAGAACCGGTTCAGATTCAGATTGAATGCCCTGATCCCCAAAAATTGAAGGGGGTTGAATTTGAGTTTCTACTTTTACCCATCTTCACTGTATGTATTAAGCATTAAACACCGTATGCAGTAATACAAAATATTCTCTACAGGTAAGGAAGTCAGCTGAAGTTGCTATAGGAACCATAACTTTGAACTTCCTGATTTTTATGCGTTTAAAATGCTAGCTGTAATTTTGCATTAATATATTTTTTACATGTGATAAATCACTGGGTGGTGAAAACAGGGCCGTTCAACAAAGCATGTTTTTTTATTTTATTTTTTATTTTATTTTGCAATAATATTGTCCTTGGGATTTGAAGATAGTTTGTGGTCAAATAGATATTTACTAAACTATAAGTGATCCTGAGCATGAAAATGTGAAATATCTGGGTTAGCTAGTACAAAGAAAGGAAAAAACTGCTTCGTACATTTAGTTGATAGGTAGCTAGGTATGCAGAGTTGTCCTTCCCAACCTGCTCTAAAACAAATTCCACACACTGTATGGAGTCAAAAACTGACCCGCTTTCTGGGTGTTTAGCTTTATTAGCAAAGTAATTAACAATAATGATGATAATATCAAATTCAGCTCCCCGGGCTTGGTTCCCCCTGGATCCTACCCCAAAACTGCTCACCGTACACCCTCATGCTCTTTCAATTGAGCCACTCCCAAATCCCGTATAGTTACATGGGCTAACAAATCATCTGTCTCCAGGAATAAGCAGAAACCACTAGCAGATTCAACATCCCAGCAGATTCAACATTTGCTAATAGTGCGAGGTGTTTCAGGCAAAAGATTATATGTAAAATTCCATTCTGAGGATTTAATCTTGCAGGGAGCTGAATGCCTCCATTGAAGTTCTTACAAGGTGAGGTCACTTAGCACCTCACAAGAGTTACCTACCATCTTCCAGGATCAGGTTCTGAATCTTTAAATCTAGCCTATAAAACAATTGGTTTAGTAACAGAAAATAACAATATTAGTGGGCTGCATGGATCAAGTATTGAAGGTCAAACTGAGTAGGCATTGTAGAATTCTTGGTGCAAATTGTTTTTCAATGGACGTTGTTTTGTGACTTTTTAAATTTGCAGTCAGCAACGAACAAAAAAAGTATGCTCTGGCCTGGTGTAACTAGTAGAGCCCTGCAAATCTCTGGGTATCAACAGATATCTGCAGACGATGTTTGTGGATCTGATCCAGATACAAATTTTGTATCTGTGCAGAGCTCTAATAATTAGCTAACAGGGTCTGTATGTACAAATATGCTATGCCTCTGAACATGGTAGACATGTTGACTTTCCCACCACAGTTGATTAACTGTAATGTATTTGACATTCTAATACTGTAGGTTTCAGAGTAACAGCCGTGTTAGTCTGTATCCGCAAAAAGAAGAACAGGAGTACTTGTGGCACCTTAGAGACTAACAAATTTATTAGAGCATAAGCTTTCGTTTAGAAGTGGGCTGTAGTCCACGAAAGCTTATGCTCTAATAAATTTGTTAGTCTCTAAGGTGCCACAAGTACTCCTGTTCTTCTTTTTTCTAATACTGTAGAAATTTTTGCAAGCTATTATCTATTTTAATTCTAGATAGATATCAGTTATTACAAAAATGGCAATAGAATCATGTGCCATTTAGTGATTGAGGAGGGTGAGGGAATTTTAATGCAGCTGTTGTCTCCATGTATATACAATATGTTGAGCCAAATTCTGTTATGATTTTGAGTTTGGTCCTGCAAAGCAACATCAACTCCCATTGGACCTGATTCTGTTCCCACCAAAGTCAGTGGCAGATTCTCATTGACTTCAAATTAATGCAGTTCTTCTCAGGATCAGACCCCTCAATCTTTCTACCAAATAATGTCTCCAGTGCTTTAACCTGTACTTACATATGCAGTTCCATTGACTTGAACAGATTTGTGCACAGATTCTCTAAAGTTTTATTTTACTCTGGAATGCACATTTTGAAAAACAGCTTATGGGTATGTCTGCATTGCAGTTGAAAACCCGTGACTAGCTCATGCCAGCTGATTCGGACTCTGGAGCTTGTGCTAAGGAGCTGTTTAATTGTGGTGTAGACGGTTCAGCTCAGGCTGGAGCCTGGGCTCTAGGACCCTGCAAGGTGGGAGGGTCACAGAGATGGGCTCCAGCCTGAGCCAGAATGTTTACATCATAATTAAACAGCCCATTAGCCTGAGCCCTGCCTCAGCTGGCACAAGCCAGCTGCGGGTGTCTAATTGCAGTGTAGATCTATCCTAAGTGGGAAAGGGACATTTTTCATTTAGCAAAAAAGGAAGCACTTAACTGATCATTTGTCTTATGTACATTTTCCTATTTTAATGGTTCTCGTGTATTCTTTAGAATGACACACAGCAACAATCTAAGCATGGCTCTGTGGATGACCATAGTCGAGTAGGTTAAAATGGAACCTTTCATAGTGGATGCTTTAAGACTTTTTTAAAAAAATGGTATTTTGATTCATTATTTTATTCTTTAGAAGAACTGATGCAGCTCCACCCATAGAAATCACTGAAGCAGAACATCACCTTGAAGAATTTTTTGTTATTTGTAATTTATCTTTTTGTTCACCATCATAAATAGGCATTTACTTTTACAAATGTGTACATAGTTGTTTTTTTCACATTATTTCCTGTTGTTAACAAGAACAAAGGGGATGTTAGAGTATTTTTATTTCATTTATATTTTCTAACTTGTCACCCTTGTGTAATCTAAAACAGAAGAAATGTGATGCTTGCATGATTGGTGTTCTTAATGCTGATTCTCTGTTTTGAAAACCAGAAGACAAGTGTAGGGCTCAAACCTATGAGGTGCTGAGCATCTTCAACTCCCATTAATTTCATTCAGTATCTTTCAGGGGCTCTTAGCACCTTCTAGGGTGAAATCCATAGACAGGGGTATAAAGCCACTCTCCAAACACCACAAAAAGGCCAGTTTCCTTCATACACCCCATGACCACATGATTCCTTGGAAATTATCCGATATATTTCAGTGGAGCATAAGGGCGTGTCCCTGTTTTTATTCAACCTGTTCCTATACATAGCTTACAAATGGAGCCTCCCATGTAGCTCATCAGATCATGTGACATCAAGCAGCCCATATTGTCATGTGACAAACAGGGACTATTTTCTAACTGATTTCATTTAATGTATTTTATGTATGGCTGGGTTTTATGGGTGGAGAAGGTGGGGCTTTTTATTTGCTTTTAGAATATGCTGCTTTGCCAATGGAATAGAATGGACCTACTTGTTGAAAATGTAAATTATTTTATAAAGGTCCCTACTATTATACAATATAAAGGTTTGCAAAGTAATTTCAGTGCTGATAGATATTTGTATTGTAATTGTTTAGCTTTTGTTGATATTTAATTTCTAAAAAAAATTAAAACTATTTTTAAATATTGCAAATTCAGTCACAGAAGTGATAAACAGTGCTCCAGAAATCAGTATTTTCTGCCACAGATTCAGATAGGAGCTGGCACAAAGTACCCAGGCTGTCAAGGGTGCTGAGTGACTCTGACAAGGTGCTGAGCACTCTCTACTCATTCACATGAGTAGTGATTGAAGGTACTTGGCGTCTTGCAGAATGCATTTAACACTGTGGAGGATTGGACCTCCGGGGCTCTGGGCATAGTGTAATGTGAAAATAGGGGGACAGGATAAGTGTTAAGAGAAAAGCATTTAGAGTGGCTTGTGGAAACAACTATTGAATTTTCAACATATGCATTTTCAGAGTTACTGTGACTTGATGAAGACTGAAATAGCTACTTGTCTGGAACTATAATAATCATCCATTTTCCTTACATAACTACTTTCTTCTGCTTTTGCATCTTGTGGTGAGCTCAGTTTTGAGGCCTTGGTTTTTGCAAAGCTTTTTTTTCCTTGATATTATTGTGCAAAGCAGGCTTGTTCTTTACTTGCACTGATAGGACATGTTACTTCCAATTAAAATGTAATTCTCTTTAAGTAAATTTCTCTAACATTAACATTGGCTACTAAATGTTATTGTAGATAGCTGTTCTAAACACTGAAGATTATAAAATTACTGCATTTTATGCAAGTTATGCTCAGTTCATACCTGTGTGTATTAGACCAAATTCTCACTTGGATTTACTGTGGTATAAATCAAATCAGAATCTGGTGCTTTACATTTCTGTGCTTTTTATCATTGCACTTGAAACTGTAAAATGTTGAATGGTGTTTTGCACTCAACCAATATCAATTTGAGCAGTGGTCTCCAAGCAGTGGGGTGTGCCCTCCTAGAGGAACATTTGGGAGGCGTGGCGAGGCCACGGCCAGCCCCCATGGCGGGTGGGGAGGAAGCATCACTCAGCCCCACTCTGCCCCCAGCTCCACTCTGGCCCTGCCGCAGCTTGGGCCCCTACTATGGCCCCACTCCCAGCCACGGCTGCAGTCCCCGGGGAGAGGGCATGGACAGGGTCCATTATGGGTAAGGGGGAGCATGGCAGAAAAAGTTTGGGGACCACTGAATTAGAGAAGGGGGAGGGGAATTAAATTAGAAAATATGGCTCTCATCCTTTAAAGCGATATATGCAAGCTGGTCCGTGCACTCCCCCAGCCCATTGACTCTACATGCACACAGGAGTGTGCCTGCGTATTTTTCTTTACAACACTGAGGTCCAAAGGTACAGTAGATAATGTGATTATAAAGCGTGTAATCATTGGGTGGTTGTTCGATATAAATAACCTGCTAGTTTTTAACTTCTGTAGGAAGCCTGGAAACATGCCATTCAGAAAGCTAAACACATGCCTGATCCCTGGGCAGAATTTCATCTTGAGGACATTGAAACAGAATATGCCACACGTTATAGGTCTGTAGATGTTTCTACTTCTAATAGTGATGTTAAGCAGATTCCCTTGGGTTACATGTGTATATTTCAAAGGATTGTGTTCATTTTTTTTATACAGTCTGAGTAATTATCTAGGGAAATAAGTCCATGGCAAGAATGTATCTAAAATGAAACTAACTAGCATTTATAAAGACCGTACTCGATCAAAAAATAGTGAAACATTTTAGAATCTCTCCCACTTTAGCCATGTCTAAAAGTCCCAGAATTGCAAGAAGCAGACTGGAAGTAATTATGAGAAGGGTGTTGCTGATTGATTTATAAATATTCCTTAGAATTAATCCAATAAGGAAAGAAACAAAATCATTATGGTATTTGAAGCTATAAACAGCTCTGCCTGTTTGTAACACTTTGTGCCTTTCCTGAAATAGCAGTTTCTTTATGTGGACGTGCAGCAGTGCTCCATGAGGCTGGAACATAAACCCTTAAAAGGAACAGAATAGCACAGCGTAATGTATGTGTTGAAACCAGTCCTGGTCCCTGACCTGCATATGGTACTTTGGGCACATGCTTTGCCAAAGCATTTACACTGCACAGCCATGAAGCGTTTTGTATGTTTTGAAATTTGAGGCACTGACATTTATTTACTTCTTGTGCATTTTTAATAATGAAAGTGCTGAAATAGCCCAATAAAAAGAGCAGGGTCTGGTTTTGCTTCCCCTGAAAGCTGTGCTGTATAGGCTATCAAGGGAAGTAACTTGTAGATAGAATGGCTGGGCTGGCATGGTTTTTGAGGGTGGAGGAGGGAATCTATCCAGGCTGGTCAGGAAAGGCAAGCTAGAAACAATCATGTGTTGCAGATACAACGGTCTTGATTCTTAGTTAGTCCATTCCTGTGCTTGGGACAGGAGGGGCAAAGCCACGTTTGTGCTCCCTATATTTTAGGGTTGTGCAGAGGCATGCCCAGCTCCTGGTGTAAGATTTAGTAGCCTCAGGGCTACTCTAATTTATGCTTTGCTTCTCAAGGTCCCCTGTGGACCTTGGGAGGCAGAGAATAGCCATAATCCAGTGCACTCAGGTCATACCCCTGTTGTGCCACCAATCCACCCCTGTGCCCGGGCCTGAGAGCAGGGCTGGTGTAGAGATCTTAGGCCAGCTCTGCCCCAGCCAGGGAGGCCCCCTGTGAAGCAGATATTCTCGGAGGACCATTTTGCACCCTCTATACCTGGCAAGAGCAGCCTGGAGGAGCTTTAACATAACAGCAGATCAGGCCCATTTTGTAGTGTGGACAGGGTCTTAGTTTCGGCTGCAGAGTTTACATGGGCTCTGGAGTAGAGGGCTTTTTGTTGGCCGAGCCACAGAGTGTCCTCAGTATGGCCCTCTGAGGAGGCCATTTGCTAGTTTTCTTTCCTAAATCGTATATTGGCAGCCACGTAGATTTGGGGAGTGGAGAGGCTCAGAGTTCTGTAAGATAGAGCAGAGAGAAGAACTTTACATCAACTCCCCAGTCAGCTAGGATCAGCTGTGACACAGGGGAAAGTCTTTGGTTCCTTGTGCATTTTACTAAGAGGTGTGAATTCTAATTGTGCAGGTACAACGCAGTTACTGGGGAGTGGGTCGAAGATGAAGTTCTCATCAAAATGGCTTCACAAGTAAGAGCACATTTGTCTCTGTCTTTTCTATTAAAATAGTAGTAGTAGTGGGGGGTATTTATTAGTTCCTTCTTAATATAGACTAAGCTAGGGGAAGGTGCCTAGCAGAGGTTTTTTAACAGGGGTTTCCAAGCCTCAGGATCATTCTCTTCATTTTATTCCTCTGCTTTTCCTTTAAGGGTCTGTGCACAGTACTCTTCCCTTCACTGGAGTAGAGCAGCATGTAGGGGCAGCTCTTCCCCAGCCCAGCAGCAGCCATGCAATTGCCAACCAAAGACAAGTGACGTGAGGCATACACTCCCATCCAGGAGTTCAGCATGCTGCCTCCTCAGCACTCCCCACTCCTGCTGGCATGGGTGTTTTGAGCAGAGCCCAGGACTCTAACCCATAGCCCACTGCCTGGCAGTCTGGCCAGCTTTGTCTTTTTGAGGTTTCCAAATAATTTCTGCTCTTAGGGAAAAAAACTGCCTGGGTTTTCTGCTGATGAGGGTAGGACCACCATCACCTACCACTTAAAACAAGGAGTCACTTGAGAAGTTTGGGGAGCTGCTTGGTCCATGTTACTGCAGAAGTGCATGTATTTAGAGTGGTGTCAGTCTGCAGGTCACATTGGACACCCAGGGCTAAATTTGGGAATTTTGAAGTCAGCTGTTTTGGGCGGTCACAAAAAAGCTAACTCAAGCCTGGACAGATATTTTGAATCAGACCTTAAAGAGCAAAAACCTGTCTGTCCTGCAGAGATATTAAAGATCCAAAAACTGTTAAACCCACTACTTTTCCTTAGAAGAGGGAGATTTTCTCCAGGCGCCTTTCCCCAAATTCCCCTTCCCCTCTACTTGGGCCAATTGGTTACCACCTTCCATTTCAGAGAAGGATGCATTTCAAGCTGTGTTGTATGTGGGTCATTTGTGAGGTGCTTGGGTATCTTGCAGGAGGAAAGGGGCTGTGGAAATGTCAAATACTGTTAATCTTTAACTTTATGGCAATGACTGTCTTTGGATTTTTTTCAGCCCTTTGGCCGTGGAGCAATGCGGGAGTGCTTCAGAACGTAAGTGTCCACTTGCTTTTTCTTTTTGGCCTCCTTGTAGCATTTCCTGTAGTTGTGAGTGCAGCAGTTTTAATGTAATTGTTCTCTCTGACATGGGGGAAAGGAATGCAGGGAAAAAGTAAAATTCCCTGCTGGGTGAGAGCATGGCTGGGTGGAGAACCAGGCTACAGTCCCAGTGGGTTGGCCAAATTGTGCCTGGCCTTTGCATGGGTTTGCAAGGAAAGGAGGACAAGGAGCCTTCTAGCTATGCTCTCTGACAGAGGCCAGGCCCAATTGCAGTTGTCTCCTTCTCCCTGTATCTTGCCGGGTTACTAGCCACAGCATAGGGAACACTACAGAAGGGACAGCGTGCTGCCTTCTCCTAAGGGATAGTAGAGTGAGTGTGCTCGGGCAATGCAGTGAGCATGCTTGGGGAATGCTGAGATTTGAGGCATGATCTCTCCTGGAGCACTCTTGGAACAGTAGCTTTGAATAGTCCCAAACAGACATAATCAGTTGCTTTTAATACTTAGATCCATAAAAGTTAGGGCTGGAACTTGCCTCTTCCACCATCTGCTGTAGCTTAGCCGCTCACACAGATGTTCCTAGAACAGTGGGTTACCAGTTTGCTGAAACGGTCCTGAATGGGATGGGACTGCAGGGGTCTGCAACTCTTGGAGGGCAAATGCAGGCCCATGGTTATGCAGATATAAGGGGGAGGAATAGCTGGAATCAGGGGAAAGAGATGCCCAGTTCTCACCAGAAGCCTATCGTGCTGAGAGTTAAACGTGAATCAGATGCTATAGAACAGTGGTTCCCAAACTGGGGTTCGTGAACCCCTGGGGGTTCGTGAAATGTTACAGGGGGTTCTCAGGAAAAAATTCCCTGATGGCGGACAGCGCAGTCCCTAGGGACCCCAAGCAGCACTTTGCCAGCAGCCTGGAGCCCCTGGACTTCCAAGAGCTAACCAGATCAAAGCAAGCATATCTATCACACTGAGGAGATTTAAACTTCAAGACTCCTTATAAGAAATGGAAAGGGAGGTGGATATTTTTTGCTGTTTTTAAAATTAAATAGGCAGCTAGTATTGTTTTTAAAATTATTATCAAGAACAAATTTAAGCTTTGTTGTAACGTGGGTTTTTGCGTGGACTGCTCAAGACCTGAATGCTTATGTAGGAGGAACTCTGAGTTGGCTTCTTAAATACCTTCATGCTGTTTCACATCTGATACTTCTTGATGAAACATAGGAGCCTTGTCTTATAACAGGCTTATTCAAAGTGATACAAGCTACAAAAGTGAGATCTTGGAAGAGAGTTGCCATTTTCATAATGTAATACAAATACAGTAATGATAAATAATAATAAATAGTGTGTAATAAGCATGACATAAAAACAAATTTTATATTTCCAAGATCACTACTTTTATTATTTATACTCTAGTGAAGGAGAAAATCCCTGGAAATATTCATTTTTAGGAGGGGGTTCGCGAGACTTGACATTTTAGTGAAAGGGTTTGACAGGTTGTTAAAGTTTGGGAACCACTACTATAGAATAATCACCATGACTGTGTTCTAAGCAAGGTGGAACTGGAAGAAGAAGAAGAATCATTCTTCCCAGTAAGTGAAATTGCTGGATGGGGAGGGTTTCTCTTTGGTCAGAGAATGTTTGAGGATACAGCTATATGTACCAGCACCTTGCAGTAGATTAGTTTGCACTAGAAAAGAATCCCCTCCCTTTCCAGTCTCTGGATGCTAATGTCTCCTAGAAAGTACACATGTGCGTGCTTCAAGCAGCTCCCCCTTCTCTCTGACTGCTGGATCCAGATGATTTGGATTTAACATCTGGTTTCATTTACGGGGAGAGAGAGAGAGAGAGAGAGAGAGAAGCTTCCAAATGGTAGCAGCTCAATGTACTGAATATCCAGGTAAACAGGACAAAGTAACTGTTAAACCCACTACTTGGGCCTGAGTGGATTTAGAAGCAATGCAAACAGTTTCTGTTCATGCAAAACCAGATGCAGTGGAAGCTTTGGAAGCAACAAGTCTTAGTCTGTCCTGTTTGCTTTCAGCTCTTGTTTGTAAATGACCAAATTCCTCTTTGTGTCCCTGGCCTAAAATACTGTAAATGTAAATTGCATCTCACCATTATGTCACTACCTCAAACTTTTGTTCTTAAACAAGTTTCACATGTGTGTTTCTTTAGCTTCCTTTCTCCTGGATTTTACAGAGTTCATTTACAGTGGTTCGTTGATATTTCTCATCCATGAGCCTCTTCTTTTATGTCTTTATGACTCAGGGAGCTCTATTCTGATTGCTGTGCACTTGCATGGAGATCTTTCCCCCACAAATTTTCACTCAGCCGAATGGCAGCAAGGTGCTTAGCAAACAGTGGAGAATGCTGGCTGCAGGAGAGCATGAGAGCTGGCTTCTCTTTGGAGGAAGAGATTGATTCCCTGGAGAGCCACGCTGCTCTGAAATCCTTGTTCAAATTCTTAGAATCTTTCATTTTTTGCCTGTTTACCCCTTTCTTTGAGGGCCTGTGTCACAGCCAATGTCTGTCTGTCTGCCCCAGCAGGAGTGTGGTGGGCTCCCTTCCTGGGCAGCAGTAGCTCTCCAATATTTTCGCTCTGCACTACTTGCCAAGTAGTGCAATTTTCTCATGGGCTCCCCTCCACTCCCAACGTGTTGGGAAGGAGAGGAGTTTAGCTGGCACTGCTTGGCTCTCAAAAGTGTCATTCTGCAGATCACCAAAAAGGTTCTGTGTACCATCGCTGACCACTGGTCATAGTTTGAGAACCACCAGGAGCTAGCTGGACATGACTTCAGACACTACTTTACCTTCCCGACCTCATCCTCCAGACTGCTGTTGCTCACCCCCAATTTTGCCAGAAGCTTCTGCTTCTGGTCTGTCTTCAGATCTTTTGTCATCAGCTCTGTTAAATTAAATCACCCAGCAGAAAGACCATGTGCACCTTCTTTCTTTCTCCCTAAGCCCCATATGAATAGGTATAACACACCCTACTACTGGCCTACTGGGGAAAGGTGAAAAGAGCGAGCGAGTGGCATAGAGGTCCCCAAACTCAAAAGTATTGCCTGTGAGGCCTAGAAACCTATTGTTTTCTGGTTGACCTGTATTTTGGGATCCCCTGCAGCCTCCCATGCACTTGCATTAGTTGGCATCCAGCAGTCCCTCTGCGGTCAGTCTTTCTTTCTTCACTCTTAAGTGTTTACATCTTAAGGACTTATATGTTGACAGAGCTTTAGAGGTGCAGCAAAAGGATTCCAATCTGCAACACCTGTTCCTCGCCATAAGATGACTGAGTAGCTATTCTTGTGTTATATAAGCAGAAGTCTGCCCTTATCAGAGGAGAAAAGGGCTGTTTCCTCTTTGTTAAAGTTTTAAAATCACCTTTAATTTTCTGCAAGACAAAGTGATTGGCTTAGAACAAGTGCTTGAGACAAGCACCATTGACTCATGCATTGGTTTGAGATCAGAAGGGAAGTGAGAGGGTAGGGAGCAGTACTACATAACAGCAGCCGAGCCATGTGTTTGTTCTGCTGTGTGCAGGCTGTCTTTTAGCATGTTGCAAAGCATTCATGCAAGATGCTGCTTTCTCCCTCCTCCTTGATATGTGCTCAAACGTCTTTTTCAGCTCGAATATCTGTTCAAACTCATTAGTCAGATCCCGATGTAGGTTGCTGTTGAGGGAAGAATTTGGCACATTGAATTTTGGTGTTTTGGGAGGCGAGGGAATGGGAAATATTGAATCAAAGTTCTCAGTTTCCCTTTTATCTGCAATTTCTTTGCCTTGCAGGAAAAAGTTGTCCAATTTTTTACACACTCAGAACTGGAAAGGTGCATTTAACTATGTTGCCAAGCGATACATTGAGACTGTAGACAGGGATGTATACTTTGAGGATGTCCGACTTCAAATGGAAGCAAAACTTTGGGGAGAGGAGTATAACCGGCACAAGCCACCAAAACAGGTACCACAAAGCACCAAGCGAACCAATGTGCAAGAAATTGTTTTTCTGTTTTAAGGAGTGAGTTTTCAAACCAGTTCCCAGGGATTTATCTGTGCAAATCCCATTAAGGTTAATGCCAATTAATTGCTCAGATAAAGCCGTATGGCCCACGCTGAACATTTTTCATTAATTGTTTTTATGGTAGTTGAATTTTAACAAAGAAAAAGTGCAGAAAGCATTCATGCTTTCTAAGGGCATTGTATGCAAATACTTAACCTACCAACAGAGAACAGCCAAAAGCAAAGTTAAGGCATTTTAGTCAAGATTTCTAGACACCTGCTCCAGGGATATCTCCGCTGTAGCGAGAACCAGGAATGCTACAAAATGTACTTCCAGCTGCAATACATTTGTGTTTGCCTAGCAAATACTTAATAGATGGTATTTCAGAGGAGGCAAGAACTTCCCAAACATAGATGTTTGAGGAATGGAAAAAGGATCTACCAGCAATGAAAATTAAGAGCCATATTCTGGCTTTGGAATCACATGTATGGCTCTGAATTTACTTTTTGAGGAGCAGACCATGCATATCTGAGGGTGCAATAGCCCTTTATTGCTAAAGAGATCTTTCCCCCATACTTCCAAGTGATCTTCATTTTGAGCGGCAAATATACTGGTCATCAGGAGGTTCTTCTGCAAATTAATCGGCTAGATCCAATCACTTAAAAAGACCAGTAATGGTTTCTCCTTTGGAGGTAGGGGTTTCTAAAATCACCCTAAATTTGTGAATGGTAAAAGACAAAGGGCAGGTCTTCACTCCATTGCTGTAGTGCATGCACTAGTTACTGCAAATTGTATGACACGTCCATCTATGTGTGAGTGTGGGTATACAGATTGTTCATAAGAGACTTTGGAAGTCCCCAGTAAAAATCAAAAATCAGTGTCTGCTAAAAGCTTTTCTGAAGGATTTTTCTTTTGTTCTTTCAAGCAAAAATAGAAGTGAGTTGGTTTTCAGGGACTGCTGCTGCTTTATGTAATTCTGCCAGCAACCCCAAAAGCACATGACTCTTAACTCTCATTGTTAAATAAACAAGTCTTTGCAACTGTTCATTGCCAAAGTTTGCTTAGCTGCACAATTCACCTGCTTTCTTCTTGATTTGAACGGAGTGCTCCTTTGTCAAAGTTTCTTGCTTCCTTTCCCAGGTTGACATAGTGCAGACCAGCATTATTGAAATGAAAAACAGACCTGGAAAGCCCCTCTTTCATTTGGAACATTACATAGAGGGCAAATACATCAAATACAACTCAAACTCTGGATTCGTACGAGATGACAACATTCGCTTGACCCCACAAGTGAGACTTTAGCGCTGCTCGGAGTGCTCCCTGCTTGCTGCAGGGATTTGCTTGGCTTTACTGAGAGATCCACTTGTTTTTGCCAAGAAAAGACATTGCAGATTTTCAAGGATGGTGCAGAATTAATGTATCCAGTTACAGCACAGGCTTTATCATTTAGAGCCTGATCCTGCAAGATTCTGAGTGCTTCCTGAGGATTGCCTAGTATACTCAGGTTACACCGGCTTCAGTGGGAGTTGAGGGTGCTCAGCACCTCGGTGAAAGCATTCAGCACCTTGTAATATTGAGCCTTATTTTAGTTATCTAACCTTAGCAGGGGCAGATTTTGCAAACTCAGATTTTAAAAGAAATAAAGGGTTCAAGCTTTAGATTCTGAATGGTATTCTACTAAATCAGTATACTGGATAAGAACAAGGGGGCAGATACTTGGCTGGTGTAACTCAGCATAGCTCGGTTGTCTTTGGCCAATTTACACCTGCTGAGGATCTAGTCCATTAATTCCAGCCTCTGAATAAGTGAACCAGGAGTTGTTTCTGTAGCAATAAAGCGGCTTACTCAAATAAACAAACAACCCATGTGATCCATGTAAATCTCATGGTTCTAATAAAAGGATTAAAACAAATGGTAGAAAGCGCCACACAAGCAACCTTTTAAAGGTTTCTCATATTCACCTCGTTGCTTAAATGTGGATGGAGGGTTTTATGTCTTCCATTGGCTTTTTGTACATTGTGGAATCAACACTATTCTTTCAGAGGTTGGGAACAAAATGTTTCATAAGATTTCCTGCACTGAAAATGTTTAGCTAAACAAAGTGCATTATCCTCAATGAAAAATATTCACTAAAAACAATGGTGTAAGCCTAAAATTAAATACAGAGTCCTTCTGGAGGCCTTCCCAGGAGGTGCCAAATGTCCCAGCTGTATGCAAAAGAGCAGGATTCTTTTTGTGCTTGGAACACTTAAAATGCAATATTTAAAGAGCCCAGTCATACATTTTGCAGTCTTAATTATGTTCCTAGAGCCAGATCACCGCACCTTATAGGACAGCTCACACAAGGGGGCCCTAGAGAAAGGAAAGCTCTGTGAACATGCTTACATTTCCCTTTGGCACTTGGGGAATGGGGTCTGCCTACCCACAGAAGACACAGGGGTCTGCCCCCAAAACTCCATAGCCCTGAGATCCAGAGGTGGAGGGCTGTTTGTGTTGAGCCTCTGTGACTCCACATCCTGCTGCTGCTCTCCTTAGTTCTGTCCTTCGCAACAGCTGTCTCTGAATTCCACTTTTAAAGGAGTAGGGCTCCATCGGAAAATAGAATTCCCAGTATGGGAGGAGGGAATGATGCTTATCCCCTTCAGTTCGCCCACTTGGCCTTCCCATTCTTGCCTCACAGCCCATCCACTCTCCACTATGTGGGGTCCAGGCTGGAGACATGCCCCCCTTTCCATGTTAGAGATCGGCTTACAAAGGTTCCCCTCCCCATGTTGGTCCTGGGGAACAACCCTCCCTTCCCCAAGTATTTAATTTTAGGCTTACACCATTGTTTTTAGTTAATATTTTTCATTGAGGATAATGCAGCTTCACATACAATCTGCAGAGTAATGTTCAGCCAGACAGTTTGCCAACAATAGACTGTGCTTCTTTCCTGCCTTTGAGTTAAAATTAAAGGCCACATGCCAAATCCTTCTGGCTTACCTACACAAGCTGTCCTATTGACTTCCTATGAGTAAGGCAACCAGGATTTGCCACCAAGTGTGGTCTTGGATTGATTCCCTCTCAGAGGGCTGTACCCTACATTTGCAAGGGATGGACTCTCTTGTAATAGGACTTTTCCATCTCTAGCTATTATCCTTATATTTACACTGGGCCTAATTCACCAGTGGCTCACTCCAACTTTACACTGGTTTATCAGGTTTATCAGTGGTGAATCAGGCTCAGGATGTCATAATGAATTGTCTTTAAGGTGTCAATGAAAAAAATTAAAATAGAAAAATAAAGTCAGGTATCTTGTTGCTCTCAATAAAATGAGGATTAAGTTTCCTAGTTCACATCCTGTTTGCCCATTTATATTGTCTTGATTTCCTTCTCCATCACTTAATTATTTTACAATTCCCTACAGGCCTTTAGCCACTTCACATTTGAGCGTTCAGGACACCAGCTCATTATTGTTGATATCCAGGGAGTTGGCGATCTTTATACAGACCCTCAGATCCACACAGAGAGTGGCACAGACTTTGGAGATGGCAACCTAGGTAAAATCAACAGTGCTAGTTAATATTTTTATGAAAGCTTTTTCTCCTTCTGAGCAGTCTGCTGAGCAGCACTAACATGGGTATGAGGAGTGCAGGCAAACTTCTGATGAGCAGAATACGAACAACTGGGAAATTTCCACCTCCAGTGCCTGCTAATTTGTGTCATTGTGTATCGGAAGGTACCCCAACAACCATATGTGAAGCTCTGGTGGATTTAGTTGACTCAGGATGGCTGTTTTAAAAAGAAAAACATTTTCTGCATCCTGCCAGCTCCAGTCTTAAACCAGCAAAGTTATGTAATTAACAAGCTTCCTGCAGTTGAGAGCAGTAAATTCCCCGCCAGATCACTAGAATGCATCCAGCAGAGTGGATGGAGGAATAACCTTGTTTACGCTCCAGTTGCTCTCACATTCATATCTGCCTAGAATTTGTGAGAGTCTTTTGTATGGGATTGAATTTTGCCCTGTTTTTTTAATTGTTTATTGCACTATATCTTACATTCATTAGAGCCAGAGCTTCTAAGATTTTAACATTTTTGCAGACATTGATTTAAAGGGATGATAGAGAAAAGCTATCCGAGATTTTAAAATAGAAAGTGTGTGTGTTTGTTTTGGGGGTAGTTCTATTTTAGGCCGGTAGTATTTTAAAATTGAAAGATGATCAAGAATATTGTAGCATAGCTGCATGAATAATTTGAAGGAAGGCATTTAGGGCTTCTAAAATCTAATCTCTTGTTAATAAAATATTCCTTCACTAAATTCTTTTATTATCCCCAGGTGTACGGGGTATGGCTTTGTTCTTTCATTCTCATGCCTGTAACAAGATTTGCAAAAGTATGGGACTTACACCTTTTGATCTTTCACCTAAAGAGAAGCATGTCTTGGATCATAGTAACAAACTGCTTGTAAGTTTCTTTGTGCTAAGTGTAAAATATAATAGTTTGATGCTGAGTTATCCACTATTGGTTCCTAAATTGATGCTGTAGAAATGAGCATGAAACCCTATATCATGTTCATAAAATAGATCTTAAAGCACCCAAACCATTAATGGTTTCTGAAGATCATGGTGACAACAGATAATTATGGGAACAAAGACTCAAATTGCTCATTCTTTAATTGAACAAAACTCCAATTGTTTTCTACAGGAATTTTACTTGATTAAGGAATGCAGAATCTGGACTGTAATTTTGGGGTGAAATTCTGGCCCCACTGCAATCAATAGCAGAACTCCCATTGACTTCAATGGGGCTAGTATTTCATCTGTTGTGTGTTTTTCATTAATACATACATATATACATATATCTATATGTATGAGCCCATTATTAAATATTTGTGTGTGTTCATATACACACCGTATTCAGAATATAGTGAAGGAAAGCATGAGTGATAGGATTTTCATGTTCCTTTACCAAGGAATCTGCTCAGACAATTGTACGTGGCACAGAGGAAAAATGTGGCAGTAGCCGGGTGAGAACGATCTCCGGTAGTCGGCCGCCTCTGCTTTTCCGCCTGTCTGAAAATTCTGGAGATGAGAGCATGAGTGATGTGGCATTTGACTCCTTACCCTCTTCTCCCTCCTCAGCAACACCACATAAAATGGACATGCTTCGTGAGTGAGCCATCTGCCTTCTCTGTATACAACTTTGTGAAAGTTAGTTTTGGGCTCCTGGGCGTTTCAACAAAAACTGATTTTAATTTTATTGAGTGTCAAGTTTTATTTATTCCAAAAGCTCCTCTTCCACCATCGCCATGTCTAAACACATTCCTGCTAAGTAATAATAGAACCAAAAATATGTCTGTATTTCAACTTAATGAGGTGTTTTCATGAAAACCCTTTAATAGAAGTAAGATTATGTTACCCACAGCTCCTTCCTGACATATCATCATCTATTTCCAGAATAACAAACAAAAATTTATTCTTCTTAGACTGGCCTGTGTTCAGTGAAGTGGATAACTTGGTTCACAAAGACCACGATCATCTTGATAACCAAAGGGTAAGTGGTTTTCTGAAAAAGGATGAGTTTGCAGTTGCTTCAGTAAATGATTCTTTAAAGGACTGCCTGTGGGCATCATTCAGTAAAAACAATAAAAACTGTGTGCCTGTCCTCAGTGCTGTAGAAAGCCACATAAGCTGTATGCACCAGCTGTCCCTAATAAAGGGAGAACATTTCATATTTTAATCAAAAATATGACCGTTTATTCACTCTGTTCCTCTAGAAGTTCATTTATGTCCAACACATTTTAATGCAAAGTAAAGGTGTCTATCCATTTCCTTGCACCAATGTCATCTGTCTGGGGCTTGTGCATGCTTCTGTGGTGTGAAAGCCAGATAACATCCTCATGGATTGTCTCTGTGAATGCCAGTTAGAAAAACTCATTTGAAAGAACAACTACAGGCTCTTTAGGGTATTTTCCTAGTCTAGGCAGAGCCTTCGCAACTGAGACTTCTACTCCTCCTTAACTGGACACAAAGCATCCAAAAGAGGACACACACACACACACAAAGTCAACCTTCCTCTTGGCCTTCATTGAAGTTAGTGGCACTTTTGCTTGAGTGAGGGTCTGCAGGATGAGATCCTTACAAGAGAATATACGGATACTCTGATGCTGTGCCTTTATTTGGTGTTTTGTAGGACTCTGAAAATGGTGGAGACAGTGGGTGCCCCAGTGAAAAGAGAAGTGACCTGGAAGATATGGATCATCGAGAAAGGGTAAGGATCTTTATTTTGGATTTAACAAGGCCTCGTGGGGGCCCCACTCCAATTGAAGTCAGTTTAGTAAAAGAGTTGATCTGACCTGTGCAATGAGTGAATGGACAACAATTGGAAAGATGTTCCCATATGTTTTAAAATAGATTGTTCAACTCCAATATGTTATTGCAGTTGCTTGCAGGGAAAGAATATTTCCAATATCGCCTTAAAAATACTCCATGTGATTGCATGTTTCTTGAGGTGCTCTGTATTGTGCTTTACAATCATGCATTGTGAAAGGTTACTTGTTAGAATGAAGATCTATGAGTATGGCTCACTTTCAAAGACCACCACTATCTCACCACCTGCTTTCCAGGTCTGCTGCATGTTATATGACGTGAGTCATCACACAGGTTAATGTTGCAGTCAACTATTAACATACTTGTACAGAATTTCTATGGGGCTGTTGCTTACTCTGATAAATCATAAACGTTTAAAGAAATGTTTCCTGTCTTAAATATTTTAAATAGCTTTTTGGTTGGTGCAGAGCAGAGCAAATACAACTGTGCTTAAAATTTTGTCAGATCTTTTGCAACAAAAATGTAATCTTTGAGGAGACAGATGACATTTTTGTCTGTCTAATGGAATAATTCAGATTATAGGATTAAAGTTTTGGCACGAAGTTTTATCAATTCAACAGGTTTCTTTCATAGATTGCAACATAATTGGGGGGGGAAACAATACAAGTTCTTTTCATCATAGTCTCTGTTAATTTTGCTGGTAAAAAAAATTGTTCCTTAGCAGTGGAAGGAACACACCAGACATAAATTAAATGATACAAATCTTTACATTAACATAGGGCCATTCAAACTACAACCGAAGACGTGAATCTGACGAAGACAGTTTGGGAAGTTCTGCAAGGGTAAATAGAGCAGAAATCTCTGCAGACAATAGTTTACCATTCTGGCCTATTTTTTTTATCTGTCACCTAACTTCACATGACTACATCAAAAGTTAATTTTCTTTCCTTTTAATTGCTGATTAAAAGTTTATATTAATAATTTTCACCTATGTTGTTTCCCTTTTCTAAATTTCTCAATGAGAGAAAAACACTGTTGTAAATAAACCCTCTGTGACCACTGAAAACAGTCCCTTGAGTAAACTAATGATTCTGCATGAATTTCTCACTTACACAATTATGTTTTTGTTTCCTTTACATAACAAGATTTGATTTCTTTTCTGTGCTATATTTGTTGCACTGTGCCCTAAACATGGTTGGATGATCTTTTTTGTAAAGCCTACAGTTCTTGAAGTATGTTGAAATAGCTGTTGGTGCTATGCATTTTCTCTCTGATTTTAAAAAAAGGATCTGTTTTCACATTTTTACAAAATGTAACTTTTATAATAATCTGTTTATTAAAGGTATTCTGTGGTTATAGAAATAAAACCGAGGTCATATATTGAGCAGAAAAAGGAAAAGAGATTTTTGACATCAGTCAAAAATTACTTTAAAGGTTCTAATTAGAATTTCAGAGTTCTTGCAATGGGTTTAGTTGGAGGAAATTAAAATAACTTTAATGGACTGAAATTCTACATAAAACATGTATTATGAGATTTTCTTTAATAGGGATAATTTTGTATGGTTTTGCATTGTGCTAGTGATTCCCATCCACCCATGGTCGTGAAAAATGCAGTTTATTAAGAAGTATTACAGCTATTTAGTTACAGTTTGAATGGGACCAATCTAGCAAACCCCAGCACACGTTTGCCCGGACTCCATAGCGTTTTTATTGAGAGGATTTTAATTTTCCCCGATACTGCTGAGCATGAGCCATATCTAAAATGCTATTATTTAAATCCCCAATCCAGCAAAGCACTTAAGCACATGCTTAACTTTAAGCATGAGCAGCCCCATTGACTGCAACAGGACTATTCACATGCTTGAAGTTAAGCACAGGCTTTGCTGGATCAGGCCTAACTGTGGTGCCTTATTTTAGCTGCTGTGATTTTAAGGTTGCAAAATGTGAAGGTAATTTTGTTTACTGCCTTAGTGTGCTTAGAAATGGAGAGCTGCTCTGAGATTTTGGTGAGAGAAGTGATTATATTTTTGGGTAACTACTAACATGCCTTTTTAAATCAGTACCCTAAATTAAAAGGTTTGCTAGGAAAACAATAGCTTTAACAGACACTTCAGTTTCTGAGGGGTAACATAGTTAAATGTCTTGACGCTGTTTTATTTCAAATACAAGTTATCATACAAGTTTGTGGGTTTTCTTAGGTCAGTGTGGAGAAGTGGAATCTCTACAACTCTTCCAGAGTCCACGTCCATAGACCGTCCTGTGTTGCAGTGGAAGTTCAGAGACTCAATGCACTGGAATTTGAAAAGAAAATTGGGAAATCCATCCTTGGGAAGGTGGTGATGGTTCTTTTAATTCTGTTCTTTCCGACTTGAGAAGTATAATTTATTATTGTTTATATAGTAACAACCGCCCCCTCGACGAGCTGGCAACTGTACAGACAGGCAAAGAGCAATGTTGATATATTAGGGAGAGTCCATAAGCCATTGGGCAGATGGGGTGGGGGCAGTCTACAAAAAGCCCCAATGCTTGAGATCAGTTCCATGTCCCTTTCCTCATGTGGAGTTTATTACTGAACAGAAGATTTTAAACAGCTCAAAGTAATAGAAAATACTTGGAGTGGAATCCTTTCCCCATATAAGTCAATGGGAGTTTTGCCCTTCATTTTGGTGGAGCCGGAATTTCAACCTTGGTAAGAGACCTTTCCCACTTTCTGCAGGTGGGAAGGGGGATGACACATCTCTCTCCTCTGCACTCCCCTCTCCAGATAGACCTTTCTTAGCTACTATAGTGTTCCAAACTAGAGATTCTGTGTGCTAGGGCCTCTCCTGTTTGCTGCCCTACATACAAGGCAAAAAGCCTTATATTTGATTTCCTGTAGGACAGTGCTTTCTCCTAGTCATGTGCCCTGCAAGCACAGCTCTTTGTTTTAAAGGGCCCAAGGACCGTAATAGGTGCACTGCGACTTGCACATGTGCCCCAGTGCTCTGTTAGAGTCCCACCAGGTCACAGTTAAAGGCACATTGGTGAAGCAAGGTGGTGGAAGCTTGTGTGACAACTGCCTCCTTGCAGACCTGGGTCTTTTAGCTCAGGCAGTAGAGACTCTTAAACTGCTATGTGGTCCAGCCACTAGAGGAAGACACTGTGTAAGTGAGGTTTACAGTTGCTGCTGGCCAGCCTATGTCTGTTTTATAGACAAAACAGAGTCTGTTTGTCCTGAGGATTATCAGACTGGCTCCCTTCACAAGCACTGTGCGCGAGAGTGAATTTAATCACTTGCTTTCTTCACTTCCTCCCTCCCAGTATACTTGTCTGCAAAGCAGTTAAGCACATGATTAATTTTAAGCCCCAATCCCCTGCCCCAGGACTGAGCCCCCCCCCAAACCCAGAGCCCCTTCCTGTACCCCAAACCCCTCATCCCCAGCCCCACCCCAGAGCCTGAACCCCCAGTTCAGAGCCCTGACCCCTCCTTCACCCCAGCCCCGAGCCTCCCCTCAAACCTGGAGCCCCCTTCTGCACCCCAAACCTCTCATATCTGGCCCCAGCCCAGAGCCTGCACCCCCAGCCTAGACTCCTGACCCCCTCCTGCACCGCAACCCCCTGCTGCAGCCCAGAGCCCTCTCCCACACACTGAACCCCTCATTCCCAACCCTCACCCCCACACCCCAACCCTCTGCCCCAGCCCCTCGCCCCTCGCAAACCCCTCATCCCTAGCTCTGTTGCGTCACGGGCATCAACAATTTTCTTCAACTGGGTCGCCAGAAAAAAAAAGTTTGAAAACCACTGCATTAGAGCCACAGTTGGTATGTCTGTTTAACTTTTCTAAATAAAATGTCACTCATGCTGTGTTGTAGGTCCATCTGGCCATGGTTCGCTACCACGAAGCTGGACGTTTCTGTGAGAAGGATCAGGAGTGGGATCAGGAATCTGCTCTTTTTCACCTGGTGCATGCTGCTGATTGTGGAGAACTGGAAGCCATCGTTGGGTTAGGACTCATGTATTCCCAGCTGCCACATCACATTCTTTCAGAGGTCACTTCAGAGGTATAAAAATACTGAAAATACCAAAATACAAAGTAAAGCATCCTGGGATCTTTTGTGTCCTGTCTAGTCTAGGAGCAGCAAACCATCCTGCCGAGTGATAATACTAATATTATATTCACTGCGATATCCAACAATCCCAGGCATGCATTTGGAGGGAAGAAGGGTGGTCCCTTGTGATTAAGACCTGGAACTAGGAACAAGATAACCAGCTTCTTTTCCTGTCTTTGCCACAGATTAATTTCATGGTTCTAGATAAATCATTGAGGCCTATATTTTCAAAACTGGCCTCTGGTTTTGGGTCCCTCACTTTTTGGTGCCCAACTTGGACACCTTGGACCTGATTTTTCAAAAAGTGCTGAAGACCTGCAACACCCATTGACTTTGTTGGGGTTGTGGGGGTTGTACCTACAACTAAGGGAACAAATGATGGAATTTTAGATATATCCATTTTAGTATTTGTTTCTGCTTTTGCCTTCAAAGGACACAGAGGAAAACCGAGGAAAAGGATTTGATTATTTACTGAGAGCAGCAGAAGCTGGAGACCGGCCTTCCATGATTCTGGTAGCAAGAGCATATGACACAGGTGTAAATCTTGGTTCAAACAGGTACTGTGTGTGTGAGCTTGTATGTGTGAATGAATAACTTATTGTAGGTTAGAATGTTTGATTGCCCATGCAGAAGATTTTTTTGAATTGCAGGCTCTCACTTACATGAGTGCTAATTATTATTAGTAGTAGTAGTATTTACTGAATTTTATGGAGATACTTCAAATTTACACAGGTGTAAGTGAGAGCAGAATTTGTACTATAAGATTATATCACCACAGAAGGGAAGAGTTACACAGATTGAGAGACAGATCCTGCTCTTGGATACTTGCGTTGCATGTCCCATTGATGTGAATGGGAGCTGTGTGTGCATGTTTGAATTTGGCCCTGATATTCAAGTCACACTGGTTTATATGTGAATAAGGCTAAGAGATTGCTGCCCCCACATCTCCGGGTAGCTGCAGTAACTCTGGGATGCATACCCTTACCCTCCAGGGGCAATGGCCGATGAATCCACATAACAGTCTAATTGTCCCTATACATTGGAACCACACCACTGCTGCTGCTTTATGGGGCACTCCTCACCCCAAAGGAGCAGGCAGGATTTTCCACTAAGGCTTACATAGGGCTTGCACAAGCTTGCTGCACTATAGCGACTTTCCCCCTTACTTATGGTAAGGCCTGAGGCTTTCTCCTTTGAGGTCAATGGTAAAATTGTCATTGGCTTTAATGGGAGTAGGGCCAGGTCCTCAAAAAGTGAGGGTCAGTGAAAAAATGAGTATAAAAACTGTCAGTGTGAAATGTAGTCACTTAAAAATTGAGTCACTTCAGGTGAGTTTTACCATTACATTTTCCTGTTTTTAAAAAACATTATTGTTCCTTCCTTGTTGCATTGTGAAAGACCCAAACAACCGGGGAAACAGACAGACTGACACAAGGAAATACTGAAACTGCCTGTAAACAATGCTCTAAAATGTACAAAGTAAATACATTGAAAAGATAGAAGAAGAATCATTTTTCTAATCACTTTCAGTCATTGTCATTCTAGTTACTTTTAATAATGATAGCAAAAGATGTCAGAGAAGAGTGTGATTTTTTTTAAGTTGATGTCGTTATTTTAAATCCAGGATGATTTGAAGTTTTAAACTGGCAAATCTCTTTTCATGTGACAAGCACTCTAATTCAGTGGTTCTCAACCTTTCCAGATTACCATACCCCTTTCAGGAGTCTGATTTGTTTTGCATACCACAAGTTTCACCTCACTTAAAACTGCTTGTTTACAAAATCAGACATAAAAATACAGAAGTATCACAGCACACTATTACTGAAAAATTGCTTACTTTCTCTTTTTTACCATATAATTATAAAATAAATCAATTGGAATATAAATATTGTACTTACATTTCAGTGAGCTGTATAGAGCAGTATAAATTAGTCATTATCTGTATGAAATTTTAGTTTGTACTGACTTCGTTTTTTATGTAGCCTGTTGTAAAACTAGGCAACTCTCTAGATGACTTGATGTACCCCCTGGAAGACCTCTACATACCCCAAGCATTACGTGTACCCCTGGTTGAGAACCACTGCTCTAATTATAACTTTAAAATGGCTGGTCTCATTTCGGAGCAGTTTAATGACAATTTTTATAGATAGGCTATTAAGCAAGCCCTGAAATTCAGAGTTTATAATGGAAAAGGCTGATACAGCCAAAATTACAACAGGATGGCTCTGACTCAAAAATACATGGTGTGGTTTGCCACAAACTACATAGCATCTTGTTCGCTAATTTTGTATATTTTTAAAATGTCATAATTTTAAAAAAAATACAATATTAGATTAATTTTCCGATGTACCAAACACACCAGGTGGTGGATAAGGGATTACACCCTTCTTCCTTTTGTCTTATTAATAATGCCAACCTTGAATGGGACATATTAATATAGCCATTCAGCTCAGAATCCAGGAAGATTGTGTGTGTGCATTTGTGATTCTCTCCCAAGATCCAACCACAAACCAAACTGTGCCCACTTAAGATGCCAAAACAAGATGCCACTCAGTCAGTTGCACAGATCTTCATAATATGATCATCCCTTTTAATAATAACAATCATCCCTTTTATTTCTTATATGTTTTGATCAGCAAAGAAACACTTAACAAAACTGATATTAAATTATCATTAGGCTTAAGAATTAACATCATATTGAAATGAATGGGGCAGTTCACACCACAGCTATTTCTTAAGGCTCAGACAGACCTCAGTTTGCACTTGATTTGCAGTTTTAATGTTATCTTTACACGCATACAGGCTAAAGACTTGCTTTTTTTTTTTTTTAAAGAAAGCTGAGATTCTAGAGTATAAGAATGCAGCCTCCGAAAACAATATGAACTTGTCGAGCCATTGCAATCCATCATTTCATCCCTGTGAATCCCAAATGGATGTAAAGTGAATTTAGCCCCATTCATCATTAGGGGGCTGGATCCTGTAATGCATATTCAGTGGGACTAATCACCTGCTTAAATGTAAGCACATGGTTAAGTGCTTTGCTGGATTGGGTCAGTGTGCTCAGCACTTTGCAGGATTGAGCTCTATAGCTCCAAAGTAAAACTTCTTCATTTCCCGGGGTAACCTGTTTTAAAAATTATTTTAAAAATCAGAATCCAAGACTGGAAGGAAGCTCTGCACTGGTACAACGCTGCACTGAACATGACAGATTATGATGAAGGGGGTGAATACGATGGAACTCAGGACGAGCCCCGGTATCTGCTCCTGGCGAGGGAAGCTGAGATGTTAATGACAGGAGGGTTCCACCTGGCCAAGGATCCCCAAAGATCGGGTAGGATGTTGACTTGGTCCATTCCTGTTGGTGTGCCGTGTATGTCCATTTTGCTTAATATTTGAATGAGTCTAGGTACACATTGGGTGATGCTTAACATGCCATTCTAAAGGTCCTTGAAGGGTGGGTTTAGAGGACATGGATTTGCTGTACTAGGCCTTAGAATGCAATATTTGTCCTGAGGCCTCTAAGCTATCTCTCCATCTTAGGTTTTTATGTGTCCCCTCCCCCCCCCCCCCCGACTATAGTATCTGTATTGAATGTATTTATCCACCCCAGACCCCTGTGAGGTAGGGCAATGCTATTATCCCCATTTTATAGATGGGGACCTGAGGCACACACAAGAAGTCTGTGGTGGAACAGGAATTGTATCCTGATCTCTCAAGTTCCGGGGTCTTCTGAGTCCTGAGCTGGACATCAAGTCCCTCTCCTCATCTTCATCGTCACGCAGAAGGAATCCCACCTCCCCCTCTCACCTGAATGATCCCTAACCTTGCCTGGTTGAACACTGGAGGATTCCTATGGAGTGGGCCAACTGTCTGCCAGGCCTCACCCAAGCAGGCCAGCAGCTTCACACCACCAGCCCGGCAGCCTTTCTCCCTGCATGTAGTTATTCTGTGCTCTAAGCTGGTCCCTCTCCATCTCATTTGTATCCCCTTCTCTAGTAGTGGGAGACCAGGCACAGAAGAAGTGAAAGTCATTGGCAGAGAGCGTGTGCCAGTAATGAGTGGGCAGATTCAGTCAGGACTCACTGCAGGCAAAAATCCTGATTTGGTTCCTGGAGCCAGCAACTTTCTTTCGTCTTACCAGCTCCCCAAAACCACTTAGGAGCTGGCTTATTCTCAACTTATAAAACAGCTGTGTGTTAGCCAATGCTGCAGGACAGTGCTCTTCACAATTTTTGAAGTGGGGCCACTTTGGCAAAAAAACTTCAATGTGAGAGCCACATCAACTCAACACTGACGGTTGAACACTCCAAATTGTTTGTTGGTTGATATGATAATATTACTGTTCTTGGTACTATTGCTTGGGGTGCAGGAGGAGGTATGAGGGGTGGCTCAGGGAGAGGGCTGGGGCAGGGGCATGGGGTGCAGGAGGGGGTGAGGGTGGAAGGTCTGAGAGGGAGTTTGAGTGCAGGAGGGGACTCTAGGCTGGGGCAGAGTGTTTGGGTGCAGGAGGGACTATGGGGTGCTGGCTCCAGGAGGAGGTACGGGGTGCAGGGGGGATATGGGATGCGGGCTCTGGGAGGGGGCTTGGCTGGGGCAGGGGCTTGGGGTGTAGGAGGCGGTATGCTCTCTGCCTGCCCTGGCCCCATGCTGCTCCCGGAAGTGGCCAGCATGCCCCTGCAGCCCTGGAGGTGTAAGGCAGGGAGCAGAGGTCTCCACACGCTGCTCCTGCCTCCAAGCACCACCTCCACAGCTCCCATTGGCCAGGAATGGGGAACTGTGGCCAATGGGAGTTGTATGGGCAGTGCCTGCAGAGAGGGGCCCAGGGGCCGCAAGGGCGCGTTAGACCCTTCCAGAAGCAGCATGGGGCCGGGGCTGCCCGAAGTAAGTGCTGTCCCCTTCAGTGGGTAGGTTCTGAATAGCTCTTCCACCACCCAACCTGCAGCCTCCCGGAGCCAGCCCCCCAAACCCCTGCCCCAGCCCTGAGCCCCCTCCCAGAGCCAGCCCCCCATATTCCCTCCTGCACCCCAAGCCTGAGCCCCCTCCCAGAGCCTGCACCCCCTGCCTTAGCTGCAGCCCCACTGCCGCTGGAAAGCGCGATCGACAGGGAGCCGTATTTAGGGTCCACTGGCTCGCAGGCCTTGCAGTGAAGAACACTGCTGTAGGATAGGTGAAACTGTAATGGCTCCAGCTAATGTGAGGCAAAACTAGCAAGTGATATTTTGTGGATGCCTTAGACAGTGGACCGAACCAGCTCCAATCCTCCAGTGTGGCAAATCCCTTTTGGCAGTACTGCTCGGCTCCCTTGAAGATCATTGGCTGCAGTGGGAGTTTTGGGTGCCCAGCACCTCGCAGGAGCAGACATTTGACCCTGAGTGCACGACATTCTAATTGGTTCGATGTGATCTTTATGTTTGCTAATAACATTCATAAGACTTTGTTTAGCTGGTTACTGGCCTGTTGCATTTATGATCCTTGTAGGGACATCAGAAAATGTCACTCTGCTGCCATATCAGTAGTTAGCCCTGTCTCTGAATTTTAACATTGTGTGCCAGATTCTTAGCTGGTGTAAATCAGTATAACTCTATTGATGTCAATGAAGCGACCTGGATTTATACCAGCTGAAGGTCTGGCCCTGTAACTTGACCTCCATTTTTTTTTCTGTTTGTAGAGAGGAAGAAACTTTTTTTCTTTGGTCTGACATGACTCTCAAACTGCTTTTCCTAGGTGAGTTGTATACAGAAGCAGCAGAAGCGGCAATACAAGCCATGAAGGGCAGATTGGCAAATCAATACTACCAGAAAGCGGAAGAAGCTTGGGCAATGATGGAGGAATGAAACTTCAAATGAGGCAGCTCTTGTATATTAAACATAATTTTTATAGACTGTTACTTTGCAAAAAAAAAAAAAAAAAGATGTATTTTTATGTGTCGTTACTGATTTGTGTTTTTCATATTTTAATTTTCTAACTTTATTCTGAGGGGGAAAAAAAATACAAATGTAGGTTGTATTTTGGGGATACTATAAATGTACTTTTACCTATACTTCAAAGCTGCAGTATCTATGAATTCGATCTTTTATAACTTTTAACTGTTAGATGTGAGGAGCCTGATTAATTTCTGAAAAATGAAGCTGATGTCAGCTTGCGTTGCACACTTTTGTTTTACATAGCAGAGTATCAGTATGTTTATTTCTTTCTACTCCTCCTCCTCCTCCTCCTCCTCTCCTCCTCACAAAAAACACACATTTCTAAGTTCAAAGCACTTCTACACCAGTATTTGGTTTATTTCAGGCACTTCTTCATTTTCCATGTAAACATACATGCAGAAATTCCCTTTTTTAATTCCCCTTGTGAAATAAATCCAAGAACCGGAGCAATCAGGAATGGAATTATGCTAATAATACTCTTTACAATGCAGTTCTCTGTAAAAATGGTGATATTGGGGGCACCATGTTTATTTTCTTCCTTAAGTGATTCCAGATGCCGTCTTCTCAGTTTGCAAATGAAAAAATGCTTTTTCTAAGTGCTCGCCCTGAAAATCAAGCTGGAACTTGAAAGTCAAGATGGTTTCTCTTTAGGTCGCTCATCACCAACAATACAAATTCCGCAGTCAGAACTTAGCTAACAATTCTCTTCATGAGGCATTCCAGCACCCTCTCCCACATATGTATGGCCTCTGAAAAGAAGTAAAAACTTATTTCAGTCAGAAAAGTAGTTATAACTCTGAATTCACACAAGGAGAGCAGGTCCATTGAATATAGGAGTGCCATTTTTATGTAGCAAACCTGTACTTTAAAAGTTGTAAGTAAAATCTTGGGTCTATTGAAATCTGTGGCAAAATGCCATTGACTTTTATGGGGCCAAGATTTCACAGAGGGCTAGTCTACACTTGAAATGCTACAGTGGCACAGCTGCTGCTGTAGTGGTTGGTTGTAGACACAACCTAACCCCTCCCATTGGCATAGATAATCTTAACTACATAAGTGAGGGGTTTGGATTTTTCTTTTTCACACTCCTGACTGATGTAGCTGGGTCGAGCTGATTTCGTTGTGTAGACCAGGCACAATAGTAAATGGAGATTTTTTTGCAACATTTTCTATTGTATCTTATTGTCCTAATACAATAGTCTAAGTTGCATATCGTCCTACTGGATTTATGATGTGCTTCCTATAAGATACTATAAAAAAGTCTGTTGTCTGCTGATTTCTTTATATCATTTAGTTCTTACAGTGAAATCGCCATTCGTAGTGCACTTAACATTAAGAAATACCTTTCCCAACCATTTCTACATAGGGACATTTAAAGAGGTTAGAGAAACTGACATGCCATGTTCATTTACTACCCCTCTATTCTAAATAATTTTGTGCTTAGGTTATATAAAAAGCACTCAGACTATAATTACTGTACAATAGATTTAAGCTGTTTGCTGAATAATCTATTCAGCAGCTCAATAAAATTTGAGTGTACTGATTCACTAAATAATAGCCGTAAAGGTACAAAGTTCATCTTCTGTTGTACTAGTGATTCACAGTCTGTAGTTGCACACCTGAGTTTTGGCCCCTCTGATGTTCACGCTAAGATATACTAAAGGATCTCTGTTTTTCATAAGTCAATAACATATTAAAAAGGCTTTATATACCTATTTGTTAAAGAAAAAACATATTTGTGCTGGTTGCAAAAAAAAAAATCACCTCATTAGATACCATTTAAGAGAGAATCTTAGACTAAGTTCATAGTTTTATTTCAAGAGTCCAGTGCCATCTGTATAGCAACTGGATCTATTTATTGGTCTTATTTATTTAGTTCTGATTTTTAGGTGTTTAAGATTGATAGATTACTGTCATCATGGGACATGCAGCTGCAAGGTGGATCCTTTTACCATCTTCTGAGAGTGTAGGTTGACACACACAAGGGTTAGGATGACAGTGTCATTATTAAGGGAAGAGAGTGTTGAATATTTACTATTGCTCCAGCAAAGCATTTAAGCATCTTTAAGCACGATTGATTGAAGCCCATTGATTTCAATGGGACGTCTGTGATGCTTGCAGTAAAGCACATGTTTAAATGATTTGATGGAATGGGTCAGTAAAGTGTTACACCTTTCTCTTCTGTGTGTAGAGTGGGTCGTCTCTGGGGTCATCTTGGAAGTATACACTCTGAATCACCAATTGTTATTTAAAGTCAGATAGCTGGGATGTTCTTAATGGGAAACTGCAGTTTAGGTATAAGATTTTGGCGTTTTTACATCTAATTGCAGAGATTAAGGGGCAACTCCTACCCCTTCCTCTGTAGCATCCACACAGCTCCATTTGAAATGGAACAGGTGCAGTTCTGCTGTATTCCATTGAAAATGGAACGGGTGCACAGAATGTGGTGATACCCATTCATGCTCATAAGCAATACTTCCTTAGTGACTTCATTTCCTTCCCGCTGGGAAGCACAGTTGCAAGAAAATGTAAGCTCTGAGAGACAACTGCATCGTTCAATCATGCAAACCGGTAGACTACTGACAAGCATTTATGTATATCTGCGGGAAAAAATTGGAACAATGTGCATGTAGTCTAAACGCTGCTTGCATACTAGGCACTATATAAATAAATAATATAGATAGATAAATAATATGTTTTTATTGTAAAGGTATAAAAGCTAATCGTAGTTTTCCTTTACGAAGAAGAGTTGATATAGCTAACACACACTTGCCCGCTATAGAAAGGGGAGGAGATTTGAGTGTTTAAATTCAAAATATAAACACAAGGCTCAAAGAGGGTAATTATTAACACCTTTTGGCATGCAGATTAATTCACTGAATTGTGTTATTGGTACAATTACAGAAACTTCTTCATAGATTTGAGGCATATGGAGTTATACAACTCAACAGGCAAAATATTGTCATTGTTAATACTTTGTCTACAAAATCTTTTGTTACTGATTTAGTTTACTTCTTGGCACAAACATGGTATCTTACAGATATTTTGGTGTACAACAGACATGACAGTCAATTTTTTTATTAAATTTATGTTTACATAAATATGCACAATTTATTTTATGCAATTCCTTTAAAGAGAAAAGTATGTTTTTGACAAACTTTTTGGAATGATCTTGCTGCATACTATATTTTTAATCTATTCACAATGAACAAATAAAATATATATTTTTAAAAATGTGAAAAAAAAATAAAGATGGGGCCTAGACATGCAGACTTGAATCAGGCAATAAATTCCATTGACTTCAGTGGGAATTTTGCCTGAGGAAGGACAACAGAATTAGGGCCCTTTTTTTTGCATGTAAGAAATGCAGAAATTGTTCATTTGCATCACTGACTCATGTCATTCAGTTTTATTGGTTTTGCTTTGCTTTGCCAAATAAAGTTTTCTTTTTGTCACATTCTGTCGTAGAACATCATTACATTTTTTGGTTTTGATTTGCCTCAATTATGATTTACTATTGCAAGCTCTGAAATATTCTCTACATTATTTTTATTATCTAACCCTGATCCCAACTACTTTTGACGGTCAGCAATAAATGAATAGGAAAAAAACCACAGGTGTATATCAAGAAAATTAATGTTTTTGCAAAAGGGATAAATGTATCGTGCAGTCACATTGACATGCAATTACATCTGCATGTGATGTAGATAAAATAAGAGACTTAAGACCCAATGCAGAAGGCCTAACTTGAGCAAAATGCCCACTAAGGTATCCTTATGCAGTAATCCAACCTTTGTGCAGCTTTGAAGCCAGTGAGGGTTTTGTCTTAATGAAGAGTGCAGGATCTTAGACCTGGTCTACACACGCATTTTGAACCAGTATAACTATTTTGGATAGGGAAGTAATTTTTTTACTGGTATGGTTACACTGGTACAACCCCTAGTGTGGATGCAGTTATCCAGGTATAAAGGTGCCTTCTACCAATATAACTTATCCCCCTTCTCCTTCAGTAATAAGCTATACCTATATAAGCACTTTTATGCCATTATAACTGCATCCACGTTAGGGGAACTACATCAGTAGAGTTAAAGCAGTACAACTCTGTCCCATGGTGGAGGTACTTAAAATAATGGGACTTTGTAGCATAGGAGCCTATATCTGTGTTTCTTCATCAAACAAATTCACTGTCAGCAGGATTTTCCTGGATTAAGAATGGTAGAATTCAGTATTAGATGTCTATTCTTTAGTTGAAGCTGGTATCATGTCTTTTTAATGAGCAGTAGGCAAGTGCAACAAGAAAGAGATACGTAGATGTTTTCATTCAGAAACCTTTATTTGTATCTCAGTGATGGCACGCAAAAGTCCAGTTAAGCAATATATATGGAAATACTGCCAGTGTCTTAATTACATGGACTGCACAACTCCCTTGGGTCTGATTCTGATCTGTTTACTTTGGTGTAACTCCACTCCTCTCAGTAGAGTTACTCCTGATTGACACCAGTGTTTCTTAGATTAGAGATGCGCCAAAATCAGAATCTCACATTTGAATCCCTTTGGATTTTGGGGAGATGTTAGAATCCCCGGATGAGTGTCTGAACCTGGGCTTTTGGCCGTGAGGTAGATCTGCTCTGTTGTCTAGTTTCAGTTCAGATGTGGCAAGAAGGTCTGGATGGTGGGTATCTCACAGAAAGAGCTGGCCTCACATGAGATTTCCACCGTTTGGGGCCCAAATCTCATGAGATTAGCTCATAAGAGTCCTGACCTGGACCTTAGTCTCAACATAATCTCAATATGAGTTTGTTCAGACCATCTCTGCTTTCACTAGTCATGGAATACTAAAGTGGTCTAACAAAGAAGATAGCTTGATTATAACATCTGAATTTTCCAAGCAAGCTTCTGTATTTAGATCAAAAAGGACTGCATATCTCTCCCCACCATACCCTCTATCAGGGGAGGGAACAGTCACTCCTGTCCATGTTTAACCCCAGAGGTAGAGTCTCTGCTCTGCTGAGCCTATTTGCCATGAATGGTTCATGTGAATACTGTTGGGAGCACTGACTATCCTCTAATGCAGTGGTTCTCAACCTGTTTACTGCTGTGGGCTGCATATGTGGCCCACAATGTGTTATGTGGGCCACTTCCATGCGCCAATGCGGCAATGGGTTGCATGATCTCACTAAAATGTCATTCCAAGTCCTCTTCTTTTTCCGCCTTATCTGACTCGTGTTCCATGGGGTAGAAGGGGAACCCCTGAAGGACACAACAGCACGCAGCTACAGATAAAACACACTCAGGCACCATTGTCGGTATCGTCACAGCGGAAAGTAAAACTTAAGCTTCGGAATGCCCCTCCCTTGCTCCCCTAAAGTTTCATCAAACAAGACATGCTTGTTGATACTTCTGCTTCAGAGTGCTTGTGCATTGTGCCACTCACAACACCAGCCATGATGAGTATGACCCACCAGAGTGAGGGCAATGAGGAGAGAATTGCTCTGGTGCATGAAACAGTACCAGGCAAAGACACTGGATACTGGCACCTTTTTCCACAAGCAGTGGTGATTTATCTGATATTTCACTCCTGAGTGTGACAAAGGCACAGAGAGCCCAGCTGCTGCTGGTGTCCTGAAGCAGCCCGATCCCATATGCTGCTAGCCTGTTTACTGCAATGGTGTCTGCCAAAGTTAACACCGACTTGCGTGGGAAAGGGTCCTACCAGGAAGGAAGAAATAAGGCTGTCATCCCTAGAAACCTTCAGGAGAAGACCGCAGTATACTTCCATGGAAGTTCCATCAAGATCTCACAGGAGGATTCAAGGGACATCCCTGTGCACATAAACAAACTGCTCCATGTAGCTCACCCTGCTTAATGCTACAGGGGAATGAAAACAAATAGCAACTCTACCTCTTTGTTGTACTACTACCTCTTCTAGTACGAGTACATTAATGACAAATCATGTCCTGTTAAGTTGGGATGCCATCAGTATTTCATAGTAATGTGAAATACATTTACATATTTACCAGAGAGATTCCTTCCCCTTCGTCAGGCTCATCCATGCTCAACTGCCAGGACTGACTGGAGTGTGGTGGAGTCTCAAACAGGTCCTGGCTCATGGCATAGCTGAAAACTCAGATACATGGCCGCCCTCTTCTTCGCCTCCTCATCCTCGCTGTTCATGCAAGGGCCTGTGACTCATGCTCCTCAGAGGTATTCATGGTGGTGTGCAGGGTGGTGGTGGAGTCTGCCAAGTATACCATGCAGCTCTTTGTAAAAGCAATAGGTCTGCAGCTTGATACCAGAGTGACTGTTGGCCTCCTGGCCTTTTGGTATGCCTGCTGCAGTTCCTCACTTTCACGTGGTACTGCTGCTGTTCCCTGAAATATCTCCTGTCTACTCCAAGCTGGAGCATGTCTGAAGCATGCAGCCAGGCTGGTGAGCTGGTCAGTAGCACACAACAGTGGAGAGCTGTTAGGTGAGCTCACCACGCTGGACAATCAGGAACAGGCATTTCAAACATTTGCAGGGCTTTAAAAGTGCGGGGGGAGCGAGGGTGGTGCTTCCGGTTTATGTGAGCTGTGGGCAGCGGAGTTCACAACTGTGACCAGAGCAGTCGGCAGTGGGCATTGTGGGACAGCTGCTGGAGGACTGTTAGAGTGGACATAGGTAACATGATACATTAATCATGGCTCAGCGCCACTCACTGAGGTGGTGTTAAAGTGTTGCTGTAACAGGGCACTTACATTGGTGGGAGACAAATCTAAGTATAGATAGATGCACAACTAGGTCTATGTCAGATCTCCAAGTTGGTCAATGGGTGTGGGTGGTAAAGTAATGTAACTTTAACTGATTTGCCACTCAGGGGCTAATTTGTACACTGATGGTGGCAGATGGGGTCATAATAGGCAAAAAGATAAACTAGGGGCATGAGCTTTACAAGTGAATTTGGTGGTGAACAACCCAAGGAACTAATAGACATGTCTTGACCCAGACATGGATTTACTATGCAAGTTTCTTCAGCATAACTCTACCAGTGTAACCCACAATTCACATCCAGTACTCTCTTTTTTTCAGTCACATTTGAGTAAGATTCATAGTAGGTAAAGAGCTCTGCTGTGTCTATGCAAGGAAGGAGAAACTTTGATCACATAACCTTTGTCTGAGAGAATGCGGGGTTTTATATGCCTCTTTGAGCAATAGGTTTGCCTCAGGTACCTATTGTAAAGTACCACTGCACTCAAAAACTGAGGAAATTTCATCCTGAGCTTGCTGTAACCCTAGGAGCACTTCAGGGTTACAGGTCAGATACTGTGTAGTATTTCTTCCTGCGCTGATTTTCTGACAGCATAGCCTCCATTCCACAGGACTGAACAATCCATGCAGGACTATGTGTTCTGTTAAAACTATACTTGATTTGTAACATTTTAAGAGATTCCTTACAGAAAGAAGAGGCAAACAAACTGTAATCGTAGTATGCGCCCCAGGCCTGCCTGCTCCTTCCCCTAGTCCAAACACCTAGGAATTGAGGGAGGCAAAATGTAATTACTCATTGGGCAGGGGAATAGGGCTAACAACTCTACTTGTACAAGAAACCCAGAGATCTGTAATAACAACTCAGTCAGGGTCTCAGTTGTACATCTCTTCTGAAGGACAGTATGCACCCAACAGCATGCTGGAACACTGGGGCAGTGTTGAGTCAGTGTGAAGAGTGCCAGTTACGGAATCCTCAGTGCCACTTCCTGGCAAAGGTACAGACCAATCCTTTTTAGTTTGGGAAAGATGATGAGATCACAGTTTAAGTCAATATGGCAATGGTCCCATTTTGCTCTTGGAGTCCCTGGACACTGAGCAGAAACTGCCCCTAGCACTAAAAGCCCAGCCTTCATTGTGATGTGAAATGAAGCTGATTTGCTGATGAATGGCACAACAGGTATAAAATAACAGATAAGTAAGTTTTTCAATATAATGATCCTAAACAAATTGTACGTGTTGATAGTCCTTCCTACAGGGAGAACAAATCTGATCTGAAATTGTATCTGTTGGTCTGAACTCTTCCAGCCATCTTTGAGAAATATAAATGCATGCTTCATTCAGGTCCTTTATCACAGAAAGGTTAGTAGTCCAGTCTGTCTCAGTATACTCTTTTGCTGGTTTGTTAAGCAGATCAGGGACCTGGTGAATTGCTCTTTACAACCAGTTAAAGCCTGCAGGCCTGATTCTCCTCTCACACGGATATGGAGAAACCTCCCTGAAGTCAGTGTAAGTGAAAGAGGCATCAGCACCTGGGATAAAGGATTCTAAAGAGCATTCAGGAATTAAAAATAGAGTGTATGAGACTGTTGCAGTTTTGAAAACAAGTATAACACAATATACATGTGTTCATCTTGGTTAACCCTTCTTTGTCAGAGGATGTTGTGAAGGCCAAGACTATAACACGGTTCAAAAAAGAACTAGATAAATTCATGGAGGATAGGTCCATCAATGGATATTAATCAGGATGGGCAGAGATGGTGTCCCTAGCCTCTGTTTGCCAGAAGCTGGGAATGGGCCATAGGGGATGGATCACTTGATGATTACCTGTACTGTTCATTCCCTCGGAAGCACTTGTCATTGGCCACTGTCAGAAGACAAGATACTGGGTTGATGGACCTTTGGTCTGACCCACTATGGCCGTTCTTATGTTGTTCCTGAATATTTTCAGACAGGTCAGGTGTCTAACTAGGCTGGCAAAAGTCTCAGCAGCCCAGAGCAGGGTAATTTCCAGCTGGGTGCACCTCCTGAGGAAGAAAGAAGGCTCCCCAAGCTGGGAGGTAGGCCGGGGTGTAGGGCAAGGAGAAAGCGATCTATGGCAGTGGAGAGGCTGGACATTGTGGGAGGGCGCTGAGCAAGGCTCCCAGGTCTACAAGATAAAAAAAGCTGCACTGTTGTTTCACAGCAAGACCAATCCAAGCCAATCCCATTTCAGAGGCACCGCTCACTGCCACCTCTCACAGCCCAATGCCCTGTCCCAGCCCAGTGAAAGTGAGTGAGGGTGGGGGAGAGCAAGCCACGGAGGGAGGGGGAATGTAGTGAGCGGGGGCAGGGCCTCAGGGAAAGGATAGGACTTGGGTGTTCGGTTTTGTGTGATTAGAAAGTTGGCAACGGTAACTCTAGGAGATGGCATATTTCAGGACATTAAAAGGAACGTAAGACTCTGTCAGGTGGACCATGCAATAGGAGAGCTTTGGCAGCTGCATTGTCAAAATGCCACTTAAATGAACTGTCCAAATTAAAGACTTAAATCATGGTGGATTACAATGTAATGGTCTTGCTCCATGCAGACTTCTTTCCAGCCTCCCTTTCCCCAGACAGATTTTCCCTCCCACCCCATTGCCACTGATACGGAAAGAAAGAAAGAAAAATAAATTGTGCTTTTACATCAAATGTCTCCAGATCCTCCGCGCACTAGGGGGACACAGAGAACCCTCGGCAGTCACCAACTCAAAGTACCAGTCCTCACCATGCCCCTCTTCTTTTTCTTTCCCTGCATTAGGATCACATTGCTGTAATACTATGAACTTCGGTGAACTACTTACTGCTGTTTTATTGTATAGCAGTGAGAAGAAAAATCACACTCTAAATGCCTAGAGGGTCGGCTTTTCAAATGAACCAGTCTTTGATTTTTTAGCAAGAATTGGTCAGGAAAGAAAAAACCACACCAAACTATTTTTTATTTGTATAGATTTAACATCCTGGTCAAGAGAGGCCTACAATTTAGGCTTTTTCAGCCATGGTGCACGCTCATCACATTGTGATGTTGCAAAGGCTTGATGTTTGCATTGCAATGTTGCAAAACAGTGGGTTGGTGCTGCATTGTGGCATTGTATCACAGAAACTTACGGCTGCATTGTTTCACTGTATTCCAATTATCTGATATGTATTGTGACATCACATTACAATGCTGTACTGGGATATTGTTCTGTGAAGGCTTGACAGAATTGTGATGTTCCATTGCCTCAGCTTGGTGCCACATTGGAACAGTGGAATGTCCACATTATTAATGAGCATTGGGACATCCCTCCCGAACTTCCATCTGCTTAGGGCTCTGGAATAATTCCTCTAATTAATGCAATGTAAATGCAAAAATACGGATTAACTATACTTAACTGTTAGTACCTATGGCTAATTCATATTATTGTTTACTACCTTAATTGCTTCGAGCTTAACCATGTATCTGACTAGCTTACCCTCTGAAAAAGACTTCTTTTAAAAAACGATCTTAATGGAAGCAAGCCCTTCATCGCTGTGTAAAAGACCACTCCATAACTGAGCATGCACCAGATAATTACAAAAAGCAACCAAAAAAAGAAGAAGAGCTGAGATGAATAAAGCATACAAGCCACTTTTGTACATGTAGGTAGCGTGGCCGAGCGGTCTAAGGCGCTGGATTAAGGCTCCAGTCTCTTCGGGGGCGTGGGTTCGAATCCCACCGCTGCCACAACGTTTTTGTGCCTCCGTGTTTTGCATGGAAAATAGGGATCGCACAGCGCCGCCTGGTGCTAAACTGAGAAGTTTATCCCCGCCTGGGAAGCATTGTGGGTAAGAGGAGGAACTAGTCTCCCCACGTGTCTGCTGCTGGAGTTACATCAACATGGCTGCTGCATGAGAGCCCCCGGGACCTGCACACACATTGCAACACGCCGAAGGGGGGGATCGGTGGCCTCCTCTGCACCTGGAGTCCGCGCCACGAGGTAGGGGGAGCATGTGTGGTCCACTGTCCCTGCCCCACGCCCTAGGGCTGCACAGGGCGTTGCAGCTGCTGTGGGGCGCGTTCCTCAGCAAGGCCTGGGCTGTGGTGCGCTCTGCCTGCTGCAAATCCTGAGCATGAGCTAAAAACTCTCCGAGGAGTCTGAACTCATTGCACGTAAAAAGCGCCTGGAGAGTGGGCTCTGGGAATAGCTGGTCAGGGCCAGGGGCTGGGTATGTGCTGCGAAGCCCCCCCGGGAGGAGTTTGCCTGATTTGAGGGGTGACTGAACAAATTCACATTGTTTACTTATACTCTTTCTTTTTTTCCTGCCTCTCTTCTGTGTGTGGTTTGCAGACTGCTCTCCCTGAGATTGCTGCATGGTTACATCAGCCATCTCAGTCGCAGCCTGACACCAAAGGCTAGTTATGTTCGAAGGCAAGGATTAAAAAAAAGAGTTGGCACCCTCTTTGCCCTCAAAGTATCCCAGAAATATGAGAGAGTCGGATTTAATGTGAGGTTTTGGAATCTCTGCTCCCTGAGGTTATGTGGTTACATCAGCCATCTCGTTGGGGAGGCTTATTCCCCAACCCCCCAAAAGTTAGCAGAGTTTGATAATCCCCACTCCTTCCAACTACTCCCACTATCCTGGTAGAGTGATTGGTGAATTGCAGAAGTACATGCATCTCTTTCTGGCCATCTGTTTTGTGGCTTATTTAGAAAGAGCACTGCATCCTGTCTCATAACAGGTTTCAGAGTGGTAGCCGAGTTAGTCTGTATCAGCAAAAAGAACAGGAGTACTTGTGGCACCTTAAAGAGACTAACAAATGTATTTGGGCACAAGCTTTCATGGGCTAGAACTCGCTTCATCGGCTGCATGCACTGGAAAATACAGTAGGAAGATATATACACAGAAAACATGAAAAAATGGGTGTATGTATCTTCCTACTGTATTTTCCAGTGCATGCAGCCGATGAAGTGGGTTCTAGCCCACGAAAGCTTATGCCCAAATAAATTTGTCTCCTAACAAGTTTCCAAGTCATTCTTGCTCAGAGCAGGATTTTTGCAATCAATAATTTGAACCTGTATTTTAAATCCTGGCTGAAGATTTTGAGCTTGCCTTTCCTCCCCTGTTTACTGGTATCATTGTGCTGGGAGGAAGTAGGTTTACAAGTTGCCAAAAATAATAATTAAAAAAAACCCTCTATGCCAGGAGAGAGTGGCGGCCTGTATGAGGATCCAGCCTGTCTCAGCAGTTGCTGGGCACTGTGTGCCTGTGACATGGAGCTTTCACTGACTCATTGACCAGGTGACCTACTCTATGTACTGAGTTTGCTTTAATCACTTATGCTGTCGTTAGAGGGAAGTTATTTGCTGATTGTATTCATCCATCTAACCTGATGCTGAAAGAACAGGTTTAACACTTTGTACACAAATGATATTTATGGAAATGTTAAGGTTTTAAAAGGTGATGCATGCGTAATGTAGCTTACTCATAGACTTTAAGGTCAGAAGGGACCATTATGATCATCTGGTCTGACCCCCTGCATGCTGCAGGCCATAAAACCGTCCCTACCCCTTCCCTGGACTCTGCTGCTGAAGTCCCCAATCCTGTTTTAGGTGACTTCAATTGGCAGAAACCCTCCTGCTAGAGATCCCTGCCCCATGCTGCGGAGGAAGGCGAAAAACCTCCAGAGGCTCAGCCAATCTGCCCTGGAGGAAAATTCCTTCCCGACCCCAAATATGGCGATCAGTAAGACCCCGAGCATATAGGCAAGAGTCTCCAGCCTGACCCCTGTCAGCCATTATACAATTTACCTACCATTTCTTGGTTTTCCTTGACTACTATGTTTTACCATTAAACCATTCCCTCCATAAATTTATCTAACTTAATCTTAAAACCAGACAGGTCCGTCGCCCCCACCGTTTCCCTCGGAAGGCCGTTCCAATATTTCACCCCTCTGACGGTCAGAAACCTTCGTCTAATTTCAAGCCTGAACCTCCCCACGGCCAGTTTATATCCATTCGTTCTCGTATCCACATTAGTACTAAGCTGGAATAATTCTTCTCCCTCCCTCGTATTAATCCCTCTAATATAGTTAAAGATAGCAATCATATCCCCCCTCAGCCTTCGCTTTGTCAGGCTAAACAACCCAAGCTCCTCTAGTCTCTTTTCATACGACAGGTTTTCCATTCCTCTGATCATCCTAGTGGCCCTTCTCTGCACCCGTTCCAGTTTAAGTTCATCTTTTTTAAACATGGGAGACCAGAACTGCACACAGTACTCCAAATGAGGTCTCACCAGCGCCTTGTACAACGGAAGCAGGACCTCCTTATCCCTACTAGATATACCTCGCCTAATGCATCCCAAGACAGCATTGGCTTTTTTCACCGCCACGTCGCATTGTCGACTCATAGTCATCCTGCGGTCTACCAGGACCCCTAGGTCCTTCTCCTCTTCCGTTACTTCTAACCAATGCGTCCCCATCTTGTAACTAAAATTTTTATTAGTCATCCCCAAATGCATTACCTTACACTTTTTACTATTAAATTTCATCCTATTCCTGATACTCCAATTCACAAGCTCATTCAAGTCTCCCTGCAGGATATCCCTATCCTCCTCCGAATTTACAACGCCTCCCACCTTCGTATCATCCGCAAACTTTATCAGCCCACTCCTGCAATCGGTCCCGAGGTCAGTTATAAATAAATTAAATAAAATGGGTCCCAAAACCGAACCTTGAGGCACTCCACTAGTAACCTCCCTTACAGTGCAGCCTCTTTAAATCCTGACTACATTAGCCTGCCTGGCTGTAGTAGCCTAACTGGAAATAGACGCCTTGGAACACAGAAAGTCCCAATATTTTGGTTAATTAACAGAATGTGGTTTTGTGGAACTATTTATGGATGGGCAAAAGGAGGAAGAGGTGAAGTAAAGAACCTTGTAAACATTCAGCTCAGTTGTCTTTCTGCAGTTTTCAAACCAGCATAGGCTCTGTGCTGAACAGGGCCGGCTTTAGTCCGATTCCCGGGAATCGGGTCCCGTGCCTAAGAGGGCCCAGAGCCTTTTTAATTTTTTTTTACTCATCCGGTGGTGGTCCGCTCCGGGTCTTCCGCGGCACTGAAGGACACCCCCCCCCCCCCCCCCCCGCACCGCCGAAATGCCGCCGAAGACCCGGAGCGGACCCCCTGTCGCAGAAGCCCTGGATCACCGCCGGGTATTAGAATACCACCGCCGGGTATTCGCAGTTCATAAAGCCGGCCCTGGTGCTGAACATAAACTAATCAGGGTCAGGGCCAGTGTTTGAATGAGAGACTCTAAGAAAAACCTGGGTGCTACAGGATGTGACATTGGTAATTCAGAAAATGTCACGCTTTCCTCTTTATTGATAATGAGTCAGAGCTTCAGTACATTATTAGGACAGCGGTTCTCATCCTTGTCCATACCATGACCCCATGATACACCAGAAAAAACTGACTCCACTTGTGGCCATTTAAGATCCCATGGCATTTTTATAAGAATGCGAATAGATGTGTTACCCCGATATCCTGGCTAAACTTGCCGTTTAAATTGGATAGAATATTCTTCAGTTGTTCTAAATTGGGAGGCTGTTAACCAGCTGCTTCATTCCATCCCAGTTAGCAGTGTTTCAGTGGTAGGCCAAGTTAGAGCTTCGTATGTATTACCTACAGGTGTTTAGGGTGTTTTGAAGCTTAACTAACTAATAACAATGAGCTCTATAGATGGAAGTCCCTTTAGCAATCCAAAAGCTACCTAAAATTATTTGAGCCATCTACTAAATTGTAAGTTGTATGCTTTTTCTCCCAGTGTTTATCTTAATTTCATTCCATTACTCTTTCCATGGTTCATGAACTCTTCTTCTGGGTAATGTATTTCTACTGAAAAGGTCTCTCTCAGACCTGTCTGTATGTCTTCCCGTACTAAATGCCTGAATCTAATTCCATTTAATTTCCTTCATTGTAGAAAGTTGTATGGATATTATAAGCTGTATCAGGTAACAATGCCTCCTGTTCATATGCTTGCCATTCTGATATTCTATTTAAAGCAACCCTCTAGACATCTTTTATCCTTAAAGGAATTGGAAAATTGATGTCTTCATTATCTGTTGTTTTCACTAGTAACTGAGTCACTCCATGAGCTGGGGTAAGCGGAAAAGAAATATTCATTTCTAATTCTGTAAAATGTACACTCATTCTTACACTTCTCAAAAGAATCCTGTTTCTGATAATCTGATCCAATAGTCACCATTTTAATTTTATACCACATGCTGACAGTTGTGCCAAGAAGACTCCAATTAATTAAGAATACAGTAACTGAGAATACAGAATGATCATGAACATTTTGTATTTCTGTAACATTTGAAAATATGTCAAATATTAAGTAGTAAAGTCTCAAATAGTGTTGAGACAAGTAAGAGATATAGTGGGCTCAAGTATCCTAGGACTGAAATGCGGCAACTTCTGGAGTGGAGAGTGGCAGCCGTTTAACATTGTAGAACTACACTACACAGCAGTTTAGACATGAAGTGAAGAATATAGAATGCTGTATGCAGTTGAAACTGCAGAGGCAATGTAAGTAAACTGAATGTAGTTACCTGAGTTGAATTTTTGCCAGGATGTTGGAGTTAATGCCCAAGCACTATGGGATCTTTAATGACCACAAGTGATCAGGACTCCTGAAACGTTAGGTAAATAATCATACTTATTAATGTGACCTTTTAGGATTATAAACTTCCAGGTAAATTGGAGCATATTAAACCTGCCATTAAAATATATGAACAATGTGTGCCCACATGTAATTGATGAAAATGACTACAGTCATGCACACTCTTAGTGTCTTGCTTTTACCCATGGTATATTTGCATGATCAGCAATGTGATCCTGGACACAACCTTTTTCCAGAGGCACAGGATACACAGGAAGTCCCATAGCCTGGGGATTAGAGGGTTGCCAGGGGTGGTAATTCCAATTTGGATAGGATTTTCTTTAAACTTTATTTGTTAATTTTTAAAACTTCCTTTATTGATTTGAGGCTACCATGCGCCCTACCAGACTGATAGAGGCCGCTATGGGCTGCCATTTATTGATAACTATTGGATTAATTAAAGATGTTCTATTGCGATGGCAGCCTAAATAAACCTTGCTTATTTTGTTTATGGTGTTGGAGAGACAGTCATTGCTCCATTTGAGGGCCCTGATCTACAATGAGACTTAGGCATTTCAATGCACAGCATCGGAGTTGCTAGAAAATCACAGGAACAGGGCGATCCACAAAGCCTGAGTTAGGGCCAATGAATGGGGAGAGATAAGGGCCTTACAATGGGATCCACAAAAGCCAGCACGCTAGGTGGGGAGCTGCCTAAACTAGCCAGTGGGAGATGCTGATGATGGTGGGATAAGCCATGCCCCTCTCTGAGATAGGCACCTATCTCTGCTTAGCAATCCACAAACAGGAACTTGACACCTGGCAGTTTAGATGCCTATGGGGTGTCTTCTGGGAACGAGTGAGGTGTCTGCTTCACTCTGCACAAAACAGCCGGAGGAGGAGGTAGTGCTGCCCCTCCAACACTATAACTTCTAGCCCAGTGGTTAGAGCACTTGTCTGGGATTTGGGGGCTACAGGTTCAATCCCCACCCTCTCCTTGGTAGAGGGGAAGAAAGGATTGGAACGGGATCTCCTATCTCTCTAACCACTGGGCTGTAGGATAGCTTGATGTGGGGCTTCCTCACTGTCCTGTCCAAGCTGCTCCACTGAGGATGAAGAATGAGTGATTGGAGCAGAGGGACTGGACTCTGGGTCTCTCACCTCCCAAGTGGGTGCCCAGAGCCTTGGACTACAGCGTCTCTCTCTCTCTCTCTGGCCCAATGACTGATTCACTGTGGATAAATACTTACATAGACCTTGGGCAAGAGAGTCCACTGTAGTCCAGTGGTTTGGGCATCTAAATCCTTTTGTGGATCTGGGCCCTGGCTCCTTCCACAGCCCATCAACAACCCTCCATGACTATGCCAGCCTGGAGATCTCTACTGAGCTCAAGGTCTTAACTCTGATTCCCCTCAGGTGGCCACCCATAAACATTCATGTTCAGTAAGGGCCAGCTGCTACCAGGTGCTGAAGACTTTTTTAACCTTTGGTAACTTAAACAGGAGCAGAGGGAGCTCAGTATCTTGCAGAATAGGAACTTGAATGACACCTTTGGAAGTGTCATTTTATCTTTGCCTCTCTTTTGGGGGGAAGCTTGCTGAGAACACTCATTTTCTGTCCCTGGTCTTGCTTTGCTCCTTTCGACACACACAATTAATTCTCCTTGCACAATTCCATGAGGTACATTTGGGTTGATAAGATCAGAGATGTGAGGTGGTAAGACCTTGGGCTGCAGATATTTTCAGAGGCACAAAAGAGAGGCTGAGAAATGTGTGTCAGACTGAGAATTCTCATTCAAACATGTTAGTTTTTAATTTCCTACCATCTGAAGTGCGGTAAATACATACAGTCACTGGACATTTATGCAGTGCAGTGTCCATGTGCCAGTCAGTTACAATGCATTCATAACCTAAAATTAGGCTTGGCAGAATTCGATATAAATCGAGAGACATCAGTAAATGTCGATTTCAGCTGACACCCTGAAATAGATGAAAAAAATATCAATAGGTAACAGTTGGTGGGAGGGTAACAGTCATTTGGAGTGCAGCCTCCCCCCCCCCTCTTGCACCGGCAGGGCTCTGGTGTCACTTCTCCAGTGGCAGTGTAGGGCACCCTCTGCAGCTCTGCTGTCACGGCCTCAATCCCATGACAGTGGGGCTTCAGCGGGCTCCCTGCATGGCCGCAGGGATGATGATACATGATCCTTGGAGGCATAAGTTGTGGGGAACGCTGCAATCCTGGCCTGGTGAAGCAGAGACCATCCCAGGCCAGCACTGTGATGAGGAGGAGTTTGAGCCCTTGGCTGTGGGGGAAGCCGCCTTGCTGCTGAATGGCTCTGTCCCCAGTCAGGAGCTGTTCCATAGCAGGGTATCCTCCTCTGCAGCCAGGACTTGCCCCCCCTCCTCACAGCCCTGGCCAGAGGGTCTCTGCTTCGACCCACCAAGATCAGGGCCGACGGGGGGGGGGGGGGGGGGAAGCCAGTACAAATTACCGGGGCCCGACGGTCTGGAAGGGGGCCTGGCTCCCTCCCCCACCCTCGTTGGCCCTGTTTAGCCGGTCCACCCTTGCTGGAGGCCCAAAAATATTTTTTCACCGGGGCCCGAACCCGCTCTCGGCGGCCCTGACCAAGACCACAGCTTCTTCCACACCTTGCACCATCCGAGATCACCAGCCTTGCAGCCATGCTGGGAACCTGTGCAGCTCTGCTGTCATGGCCCCGTTCACGCACTCACCAGCCAGGAGTTTAGGATCTGTCCCTGGACAGGAACTGTTCAGCAGCAACCCGCAGCAAGGGTTTTGTTGTCGCCTTTGTAGTCCTGGCTGTGGGTCTCTGCTGTACAAGGCCAGGACCACAGCCTTCCCCTCACCTTGCGCCCTGGTGTCTTGGGCCCCTTGGCCGTGCAGGGAGTCCCCTGCAGCCCCGCTGTCAGTGCTGTCCTAATCCTGGTCCTATCTCCCCCTCATTTCCTGCAACTGTAAAATAAAAATAGTTTAAAAATAAAAAAAAATCTTAAATAACAATCAATATTAATTTCAACATTAGGAAAAAAATTGAATTCTGCCAAGCCTAATTAAAATACATACTGTACAAAAGTGTCATAGCCAGCAAAAGAGAAAGGAAGAAATAAGACCACACAAATTTATTCCCCATAATCTGCTTTCCAAAAAATAAAATTCCCTTCAATTGAAAGGAACTCAAACAGTGTGTGAACAAGGAAAGATCCTAGGCTGCACATGGTACACAAGATGGAAATTATGAATGGGGGAACTATAGCTCTTACAAAACCATCCTTGATACAGTACTTTTCCTCTCTTTCAGATTGTGCTAAGGAAGGACCTGAAACATTGCTTTTCCCATTTTAGCATGGCAAATGAAGAAGATGACCCAATTATACAAGAGGTAAATTTACATTGGGTCATTAGTAAGTGTATGGTTTTCTTGAAATTTGTTTTTCTTAGCCTTTTGCACTCTGAAAGAATGTTTCCCTGGGTTTAACTGGCATCTGATGCTCAAAAACCTACAGTACCTGAAGGAAATAGGTGGTCTGAACCCAGGATCAAGTGTACAGGTGTCCTCATTGCCAAAATAAATTGGCACTCTTGTGGGCAGACCTGGCATGGAGAACTGTTCTAGCCTTTGACCCCTGGGGTTATGTTCCAAGTCAGGGATGAGGAATATTGATGGGTCAGCATTTTGAAGCTAGCATCACTGCTTTATCTGTTCCGTGGATAAATACAGGATCAGTCTCCAGATTTATCATCTGGCATCTTTTATGTGCACTAAATTTCACTTTGGAAAGTTAGAACAATTTTAAATAGAATTACTCTTCTGGATTTAGAAGCTTATAAAAATGAAATTACTGGTAAATGTGTTCACTGCTCCTGCTAAAACAAACAGTTGAGGTCTGGTTCTACTCTGAAAGGAGTTTTGGTCCATTCTGCTTTTAAAAGGATCATCATAGTGGCTGTGGTGTCCTATTGATTTTTGATGTGAATTCATACACAAGGGCCACTATGAAGGTGCCAGGAAAGGGAAGGTATTCGGGGAGGGGATGTGGCCAGCAGGAGTGGGAGCTGACAGGATCACATAAGTTCCCAAAATGGCTGCCATTCTGTGGCAGTGCCCACTTGTGATATTCATAAAACCTCCATAAATTCTAGGTATTTGTGGCAAAGAGCTGGTAATGGGACAGATATGGTATTCTGAGCATGTTCATCCCATCTCTCATTTTTAATTTTGCCTTCATGAAATGGTCTTAGTGAATGTAAGGTGAGTATCTAACTATTAGCGAAGAGACACATGAGTTTCTTCTAGAGCTGTGTGATACTATGGTATTAGGTTCACACAAACCCCAATGAGAACCATTTTCCCTTGTCCCAGGAGAGGTGTGTTGGCCATGCCCTGAGTTTGCTTTGAGAGACCCCCAACACTCAGCCAAAGCCACTGACCTCTGCCTTGTGTCATGGCAAAAATATACAAAATTGCTGAGTTTCGTGTGGAAAATTAGCAGAGGTTGGGTTTGCCAAAAGATTCATGGTCCTGACTTAGGTTCAGCATTCATAGTGAAACCCTAAACTAGGCAAGTTTCTCCCAGCTGTAGTAACTTGAGAACAGATGGCTGCATTTTCAGTAATGTCTGAGGGCATCAGTAATCGTAGCTTTCAGTCTGGTTAAACTTGTTTCTTTTGCTTTGTTAGATTGACGTGTACCTGGCCAAAAGCCTGTCGGAGAAGCTGTATATGTTCCAGGTATTCCAGATGACTTCTTGGATATAATTTTTAAAGAATAATTATTTCATAAAGCAGTAACTTCTCTTAATGTTAACATAGATCCTAACAGCTCCTAGCATGCCCTAGTACAGAGGTGGGCAAACTACGTCCCACGAGCCACATCTGGCCTGCGGGACCATCCTGCCGGGCCCCCGAGCTCCTAACCAGGGAGACTCGCCCCCGGTTCCTCCCCTGCTGTCCTCCCTCCCCTGCAGACTCAGCCTGTTGGCTCCGCTGCTGGCACAATGCTCTGGGCGGCGGAGCTCCGGGCTCTGCAGCTGCGCTGCCCCAGGAGCTCAGCCTGACCCGGTCTCTGTGCTGCGTGGTGACGGTGGCGTGGCCCGGCTCCAGCCGGGCGGCGTAGCTGTAGCGTCGCCAGCCACCGGTGCTTCAGGCAGCACAGTAAGGGGGCACGGAGCGGGGGGGGGGGGTTGGATAGAGGGCAGGGGAGTTTGGGGTGGTGGTCAGGGGTGGAGTGTGGATAGGGGTCGGGGGGGGGGACGGACAAGGGGTTGAATGGGGGCAGGGGTTCTGGGGGGGGCAGTCAGGGAGGAGGGGGGGGTTGGATGGGGCAGGAGTCCTGGGGGGGCCGTCAGGAATGAGAGGAGGAGTTGGATGGGGTGGCGGTGGTCTGGGGATAGGGAGCGGGGGTGTGTGGATAGGGCAGGGGTCCCAGAGGGGCCGTCAAGGAACGGGGGGGGTTGGATGGGGCAGGAGTGCCAGGGGGGAGGGGTGCATATAGGAGGTGGGGACTAGGCCACGACCCCCTCCCCTAACCGGCCCTCCATACAATTTACGAAACCCGATGCGGCCCTCAGGCCAAAAAGTTTGCCTGCCCCTGCCCTAGTATGACTTCTACTGGGTGATACTGGGCAGTTTCACTTGCTATGCTGTTTCCTGTGTGTTAGCACCTATTGGCAGTGCAAGGGTTTGTGACTAGCGTGGCAGCATTTCGTGGATTTCCCAAAGAAGTTTCTTGCATGGGGCTGCAGACCTGGCTCAGCGTTGGGTTTAGGTGGGCCTGTTTAGGCCTTGGGCCATTCAAACACATAGTATAGTGCCAAAAGAAGGGATGGCTGGTGAAAGGGCAGAGAAAGAGAAACTGCAGTGGGTAGTAGAGAGAGTTGCTTACCTCCCTGTATTGAAAAGAATTTTGGCTTCTCTGCTTTTGATATTATTAATTGATACATCTATGAAGCAGTTTAACTCTGTATTGATGCTCCTAAGATTTATGGTCATAATTCCAGTTAATGAGAGCACTCTTTTACCAAAAGAAGTTGGTCCAATAAAAGATATTACCTCACCCAGTTTGTCTCTCTAATATCCTGGGTCTGACTCAGCTACAATAACACTGCAAACATCTCCCATGTGTTATGGAGGAAGCAGTCACTTAGGCTAGGTCTACACTACCCGCCTGAATCGGCGGGTAGAAATCGATCTCTCGGGGATCGAATTATCGCGTCTCGTCGGGACGCAACAATCGATCCCCGAATCGACGCTCTTACTCCACCAGTGGAGGTGGGAGTAAGCGCCGTCGACGGGGAGCCGCGGAGGTCGATTTTGCCGTCATCCTCACAGCGGGGTAAGTCGGCTCCGATACGTCGAATTCAGCTACGCTATTTGCGTAGCTGAATTTGTGTATCTTAAATCGACACCCCCTCCCTCCCCCCCTCCCCCCCCGTAGTGAAGACTTGCCCTTAGTGATTAGAGCTGGGAAATGGGAGTCGAGAGATCTGGGTTTGAATTCTTCACTCGGTTACTGAATTCCTAGAAGACCTTGGCCAAGTCACTTAATCTTTCAGTGCCTCATTTTTCCTTCTATGAAATGGGGATATTAATACTCACCCACCTTTTTGTAAAGCACTTTGAGATTCTTGGATAAAAAATTCTATATATCATGGTTCATTGGTAGGGAGTGTTGTGTAGTGGCTAGAGCAAAGAACTGGGAGTTTGGATTTCTGGGCCCTCTTCCCAGCTCTGCCAGTGACTCACCAGACCAGTCAAGTCATTCTTCTGTGCCTTGTAATCATCTGGGAAGTAGATATACATAAGTGGGGTGGGGAAGAGAAGAGTCAGTTAGTTAGTTAGTTTAAATTTTTTGTGAAGCATGTTGAGACTTTGCATGAAAGACACTCTGTGAAACATTTTTGTTTTCTAGTATCCTATTCGTCCAGCTTCCATGACGTATGATGATGTGACGCATCTGTCGGCAAAGATAAAACCAAAGCAGCAAAAGGTGGGGCATCATGTAATGCTAGTCATCATGTAATGCTAGTGCTTAGGACATATGAATTGTGCTCTGCTGCTAGGTGCTACCGCTATACATATAATTATTAATAATCAGCTGTTGTGGTGATGCAGGCGTTTGTGGTACTGCATCTCTTAGGTTAGTTCTTTGAGTATTTGAGAAATTTTAAAGAGGGCTTTCTCCAGCATGGAGTTTGCTTTGTAGAGAAGTGGGTGAAGCAGTGATACAGACAGGGCTTTGGAGCAGAGCCCGGAGCTGGACCGCGGAGCAGCTCCGGAGCAGTAGAGCTGCAGGTTTTTGCCTGGAGCTGGAGCGGAGCCGGAGCACAGCTCCAAAGCCCTGGATGCAGAGGATACTCCTTTAGTATAAAAATACTGAAATCCCACCCCTGAGAGCCATTGTAGCTGAGCATGTGATAATTCTAGTTCAGGTTGGGGATGCTTGTGCTAATAATCCATATTTTAAAGAGCATTTTTCATATGTCTTTATTTCTAGAGCATGTTTGGGTTCTGGTGACGTGCTCTGTATTTTAGTATTAGTGGTAGGGCTTGGTGCTGCTCTCACTTTGGCAAGTGTAAATCAGGAGTAACTCTCAAAATCAATGAGGTTACAGATGTATTGCTAGCGTGAGGTCAGAATCAAGGCTGTAATGTTTAATGGACCTTTCCCAAGGAGAATTCCCCTGTCTGTGTTTCGATAAAGGGCCCTTATTGTGCAGCTCTCTTATTGAAATCTGTGGGAGATCCACATGCCTCTGGAAGCTTGCAGGGTCAGGCCCACGCTCTGCAAGGAGCCATATGCAACCCGGATTCTCCTCTCACATAGTTGTAAATCAGGAGTAACTCCACTGAAGCCAATGGAATTACACTGACATAAAACCACTGTAAGATCAGAACGGGGCTTTTTTGCCACTAGATGGAACATAGTATGGTGTTTCATTGCCCAAATCTTGCGGAAATGCATTGGGCTTCAGAATTTCTGAATAGACCTGGTGGCAGGAGAGATGGAAGGGGGCCGTGGTATTCTTACACAAAGCTGTCTGACAACCTAGTAATAACACAAACACACACGCCAAAAAAAAAAAAAAATTGTTTTCAAGACTGCCTAAGGGCACTTAGGCTCTCCACTCCCATTAATTGTTCCTCCAAATCCCATGTAAAATCTCAGACATATTGCCCAAATTCTGCCCTCCAGTGGCTATGTATATTTCTATTGATGTCGATGAGAATTATGAGCTGCTTTTGAGAGGCAGAGTTTGGCCATTAAACATCCACCTATACTTGGGTATGACGCATTGGAAAGGAGTGTGAGAAGAACACCTAAAGAAGGTGCCTTGTAATAGATTTGCTGACATAACGTTGAGAGCGGCAGGGCTTGGGCAGCTGTAACTCTGAGCATGTTATGTGTGCTATTTTCAGAAAAAAAAAAATTGGTGATGTAAAGGGAGAGTCTTGAATTTTGGTCCTCCACCTACAGTGTAAATGATACATTTTCAAAAGCCGTTCCTGAAGTACAGCTCAAATACAGTAGCTTTCGTTGGGCGTCTGCAAATGACACTGATATACAGCATGACAGTCCTGCAGAGACTCAAGCACCTGCTTGATCTTATGTAGGTGATTTGTCCTATGGACTTTAACGGGGCTGCTTGTAGGCATAATGTTAAACGTATGTTCGTCTTTGTGAGACGAACCTAAGGTTGGTTGAAGATGGATGAATATTTGGTGATTACACTATGCTAACTATTGGTGCTTTCTTAATTATTGGTGGTTAGGTTGAACTTGAAATGGCCATTGATACTTTGAATCCCAACTACTGTCGCAGCAAAGGAGAACAGATCGCTCTCAATGTGGATGGTACCTGCACAGATGAAACTAGTACCTATTCCTCGTAGGTATCCTCTTTGCTCTGACATTCTTTTCTAGTAGATGGTCAGCTTTCCCACCAAGCTTTTAGGGAAGGGGCAGAGCAAGCAAATACGCAATCTGAAGGCCTGTTGTAATGATTTCAAGGACCAAAAAAGTTAAAGGTGTTTATAAACTCCTTCTCTGTTCAGCATTAAAACAGTGACACTTAGGTTTTGGGTTTTCTCTACAGAGGCCTTGGCTTACTCAGTTTCTAGCAAACACCTAAAACCATGCCTTGTTAATTTGAAAGTTTATTGATCGAACACAAGGAAGAAGAAGAAATTAAAACAGACATTTATATTGAAACTGAAATGGAATGACACTGCAAAACAGACTTAAATAAAACATATTAAAGTCTCTCTCCTTTTGCAGACAAAATATCAGTCTTATTTTCGTTAATAACCGTTCTTTGATTAAAAGGAAGGTTTAATTTTACTGTCAGTCCTGATGTGCAAAGGATATTCACTTCTCCTGTGTTTAACAAACAGACAGACACAAGGTGGAGAAGAGGCAGGATAGAAAAGGTGGGGGAAATACAGCTTTTGTTGGTGTTTTTGGAACACCAGCCGACTGGTCAATTCTGAATGGATACTTTGGCTGGCAGGTGACCATGACACCTAGTGGCTGGACCCTGATTCACATTCAGGTCAGGGATGTCATCTGATTGGGTCATTTCTCCTTAGACAAGACAGGGCTATGGACATCTTATCTCTTTTTTTGCTGATGTAGTGCAGTTTAGGATTCAGTGGAAAACCGCGAGAGATAGGAATTGCGGGCGCAGGCAGAAAGTAACACAAAGAGAAGGGAAACAGAACAGAATCTTAGGTGCCTCTGTGGTGCTGGCAGTTAGGTATCCCCACTGATAGGCTGAGGGCTGGATGTCATGATGATATAATGGCTTTCAGGACTCCCAGGTGAAAAACAAAATTCCTTAAAGAGGAGTAAGGCCTGCTGGCCTTCCTCTCAGGAAGAATGTCCTTTGGTCTGGTCTGTTGCTTCTGCCCTGGGGTTGGGGAAGGTGAGGTGGGACGAGACTAGCGGAGCTGGGGGATGTTGAGCTGGCATGCACTGGGGAAAGAGATTCCCCTCCCCCCCCCAACATTTCTTTTTTAAGAACCCAAAGGTGAGAAAAATGGGTGGCATAGTTCATCTCATTATTTTGTCCATCAATTAGCTTTATATCCTTCACACCAATTTTGGTCCATTAATTCCTGATCCCATATCTTGTTTATTAAGTCCAACCTCAGCACAGTCCTTGAATTGTGTCAGTAGAGTGAGTTTGTTTGTTTGGACTAATTTAGTCTCTCTCTGGTTTTTTTGCACTTGTTCATAACACCATTATTGAAAATTTGACCTATTTTCCATGGTAAATTCCCACACAGGCTAAAAAAAGTTATAGGTTATTCTGACATCTTTTTACATTTCAGCTTACAATTAGGGTTAACTTTCACAATAGGCCCTCTTCCAAATATGGAAAAATTTAGACATTTTAAAATATGTTGCCAAGACTTTCAAAAGTAACTAGTGATTGGGGGGAGGGGGAGAGGGTTGGTCAATTTTTGGGTGCCCAACTTAAGACAGCTTTAAGGAGCTTAATTTTCAGGAAATGCTGAACACACCCCCTAAAAATATAGCCACAGTATGGTGTCTAAGGTTGGGCACCCAAAAATCACTAGTCATTTTTTAAAATCTTGGTCTATACATTTTGCATTTTAAAAGACACTGTCAACTTGAAATTTTCAGTTTTTAAAAAAAGAGTTAAAAGTAGGTTCAGGTATTTCACCTGTCCCTGAGTCTTGCTACTGATTTTTGTGAATTTTTTTACAGTTCCATTTTTCAGAATGTTTTTTGCTCCCCTGTTGCATCATGAAGGATGCACACAAACAACAGGGGAAACTGGCTGACTGGCTATTCAGGGAAATAGTGAATGTGACTATTCGCAAACTACTGTCGAATGTGCAAAAATTAGAGGCATATTTTTTTCTATCTAATCTCTTTTGGTTGCATAGTCTAAGGGTAGCTTATAATGACAGCAGGTAAAAATAAAACTCGGGCAGGTGTGCAATTAAACTTGGTGGCACTTTCTGCCATTGGAGAGCGTTATGCCTGAGCCCCTTGGAAAAATGACAAAACAACATCTAAGCCAAATAAATGTATCTCAATGCTATTTCTAGCCATGAGCCATCAAAGCATGGGGGACATATATAAGTCTTGAGCACAAGCTTAAATATTTTGCTGAATTATGGCCTCTCTGGGCCATTGGTAGCTGTTAATGTAACCCAGTAGCTCTCCCAGAGGAAGGATCAAGGTAGCAGAGTAGCTGCTCCAGTGCCCCATGCTCTGGAGTGGCTTCTGCTGTGTAATTCCAGCAGGGCCTCTCTGGATAGCTGAGAAGCCACTACTCAGCACTTTCTAAAGAGCCCCTAATTGAATGAGCACATGGGATAGTTAACATTGTAGTTGGGGAGCTGTAACTTCCGCAGTACCCGTAGTAAATAATGCTGCAGGGTGGTAGATCAGCAAATATACATATATATATGTATTTTTAAAAGACCGGCAAGTTTAATTACTTCATTTTAGAGAGCGACAACTCTTTGCTTCTGCCCTTTAACGCTTACATGTTTTGTGGTATCTGTCGACTATAGTCATAAAGGTTTAATTTATTTACAGGAAGCTGATGGACAGACAAACTTTCTGCTCTTCACAGGCTGCGAGTAACGTTTCCCGTTATGCTGCTGCTATCTATAGAAAAGGTTATTTTCTTCTCTTCCCCCAACCTTATGAAATAAATCAGTTTTTAAATATGCAGGGTGTTTGAAATGAGAAAACTGTGTTCTTTGTCTCTAGCAGCCTCTGTTCCTATTTAGTGGTTGTCAATTCCTTATAAATAAGTTACCATGAGGGAGAATTTAACTACTTGGAGTGTTCTAAAGTCCTTGAGATTCCATCAAGGTGTTCTAATGACATTGTAAACAAAGTAACAGTTAGTAGGGCTTGTAGATACCACCAGAACTCTACCACTGAATTATAGCCTCAAACCATGTACATTGAAGGGGATATTATTTAATATTGTATATAAATTCACTTCTGGCTCTCTATTGCTGTTCTCCCTTACTCCACACATTCTGCTCCTTCATTTGTTCCCCAAACCCTCTCTTGCTTGATATTCTAAAAACCTCTGGGAATACTGATGTCCCAAGAATTTCCTAAAATTGGTATTATATACATTTTTGATGTCACCTTATTCAGAGTTTGCTGTTGTCATAATGATGTAAATACTCATTATTGGTGTGGAAAGCCAGGGGTTGCTGTAAACTTTGGGTGCTGTGGAACCAGCACTGGGTATTGTTCTCCAGTTTGTGGCAGAGATACTTATTTAGAGAAGGGACAAAGAGGCATTACTGATTTCCAGACTCGGTTTAGGCTGTGAGCTTGCAGGTGGCCTTCAAGGCTGAATCACAGGTTGGGATTGGATTAGTACTGATCTTTCATGAACTGTTCTGAGATTTTTGGCCACAAATGGCAGAAATCTTGTCCGATCATCTGACCTTGTGAAATGTGAGTTTGAGCCATATGTTATCCAGAAAATGGGCCTCTTCCAGGCTTGGATCCTACCAAAAAGCAAATTGTAGGGGCAGGTTTGGACCAAGGGGTTCAAATCTGATCCCTCTTTGAAATACTAAGCACTGGATTAATCTTCCATTTAAGAGTCTCATCTTACATTTAAATTTAGTAAATCTGTTTCTTAAATTTAAACTGTGACATTACAAAGGTGATAGGAAAATGAAAATTGCCAGCTGTAGGCCTTGGAAAATAACTTGTAATTTTTCAGGTGAACTTCACCTAACTCCACTACATGGCATTCTACAACTGAGGCCAAGTTTCTCCTACTTGGACAAAGCTGATGCCAAACACCGAGAAAGAGAAGCTGCTAATGAAGGTGAACACATTACAAGCTGTGTTTTCTTTGTTATGGAACAATTTGGTTTCTCTTTAGATTTTGTTATACTGACTTTATGGAGTTACTGGAAAGAGCTATTCATAGCTGAAGAAACACTGAGCGTGTTTTAAAATATAACGTATAATGATTGGCTCAGAGGAAATAATTGTTCCTTTTAACAGTCAGATGAATTAAAGGTCTATAACATGAGACTGTGAACACCTGGATGGTAGAATATAATAATAAAACTTAACAGTACTTTTTTCATTGTGCTGCACAAATATTAAAGCTCATCCTCTCAAGACTCCTGTCAGTTAAGTGTTGTAACAAATCTGTAGCCACCTAGGTCTTCACAGTTATCGCTGTCCTGCATTCCATGGGCATTTGGAACATCATAACATCAACAGGAGTTGAACCTGGAGCTGCTTGTACCAAAAGCACAGGCCCCTATCTCAAGAGCTAAAGGAGTCTCTCCATTATATGTATTAGCCTTGTAGAGCCTATGCCAGTGATGCATTTCTGATTGCATCCAGTAGAGGGCAGTGGAACAGATATGCAAACTAACCAGTACATTACCATATTGATATCCCTCTTTAATAAATGGGGAAACCAAGATACATAGGTTAAATAACTTACCCAAAGAAGTAGATTCAATGTCAGAGCAAGTTCAATTCCCAGCTCTGCCACAAACTTCCTGTATGATGTTGCGTCAGCCTCTTCAGGTCTCTGTGCCTCAATTTCCCCCGGTGGTGGTAATTTTTCCAAACCTCACAGGAGTGTTTGTTTGTGAGGTGCTCATATGGTGAGGTAGTGAGAGATACAGCTACCAAGGTATTTATATAAATACGGCTGAGGTGGCTGGCTCCTGGTCCTGTGCTTGGACCATGCCTCTCTCCTGGACTAAGTCTCAGAACAGTCATAAACTCTCTTGTGGCTGCTTCATCTTTGATGATATTTTAAATTTCATTTTCCTGGCTTGTTTTTTTGTCAGCGGGCGATTCGTCCCAGGATGAAGCTGAAGAGGACATCAAGCAAATTACTGTATGTCTGAGATTCCTTATTACTGGTAGTTCAAGAAACTGTGCACGGAGTATACCGATCCATACTGAGCTGACAGGGTTTAAACCGCAGTTGGTGCTCAGCAGTTAAACCTCCACTTGGGAATGGGAAAGTTGACTATTTAATCAAGTCAACAAGTGAAATAATAAGGGTGGGGCTGTTGCAAAAGAGCATTTCCAGTTCAGCTAGTTCCTAGCTGTCTACCCCTGGCTTTGCCATTCAATGTATTTTCTTTATATAGCACACACATTTTTGCAGACAATTCCCCGTGCCATTTTAATCTGTATCATTTTGAGAGTTTGGGGCACTGTAGTTAACAGTGATCAAATCTTGCAGGTAAGATTCTCCCGACCAGAGACCGAACAAGCCCGTCAGCGACGTGTTCAGTCCTATGAATTCTTGCAGAAGAGACAAGCTGAAGAGCATTGGGTCCATCTGCATTATTATGGTTTAAGGGTAGGTATGTTCTGGGTGCTCTGGAGGCCTGAATGCTCACGTACCTCAGTAGGTTCTAGTGTCAGCAACATGCATGGGGGCCTGAGTCTGAGGATCAAACCCAGGCCTTTGCTTGTGGGCTGGGCACCTTAAGGCATTAGATAAGGAGTTGCTCAGGGGAATCCAATCAGTTTAATGCCAGGAGTGGTAATCGACTAACAAAAAGTGTAAATGTGTCAGTGTTTTAAAATAATACAAACTCAAGCTTTCCCATGTTGTATCAGTGTCTATGCAGCTGTATGAAAGTAATGCGTCAGTTACCGAGATGTGATGTTTACATAGTGCAATAGCTGCATGTTAGAACAATGAGTATGGGATTTTAATAGTGCTGGAGAGCTTGAGAATGAAGAATTAAACTGTTTGAGATTTGGCACATTTACTGTACATTGCAGTGAGTCTTGCTCTTCCTCCCACACCTTTCTCAGGACAGCCGTTCCGAACATGAGCGCCAGTATTTACTCAGTCAGGGACATGGCATGGCAGAGAATACCGAATTAATTAAATCTCCCAGGTAAAAACTTTGGTCTAGTATCCTACGCAAATTGCAGTAATCTTTAAATATTTGTCAGGTTGTCATATGTATTCTTTAAAAGTCTGGCCTGTATTATTAATAACAGTAGGTTGTTACAACAGAAAAAATAATAAAAAAAAAATGTTTTTTTGTTTTGTTTTCTTTTCCATAGTTTGTGGTGTGGGGGTTGGGGTTTTTTTGTATTCCACTCAGGCAAGAGAGTGAAACTAGTCATTGCCATTTTTTTAGGTCAGTTTAACTCTAGTTCTTATGCGCTAACACAGTCCTATAATGCAAGGATTACAAACGCAGCTGGGGAAGGTTTAAATCAAAACCAGAAACTATTAAATTAAAAAAAAAAAAAAGTGAAGAACTTTTATTAATAAATGAGTTTTACAAAATCTATTTTATGATTTTTAATAGAGACTTAAAGTACTTGACAGTGACTGTTTTTCAGCTTCAGATTTGCTTTTTGGTAGCTGTATGGGGGAAAAGTTTATATGGTGGTTACAGGAATCTGTCCAGACTGCAATAATTAATGTGGTTTTGCTATAATCTGGGGTAAGCAAGGCCCGATAGTGAGAAAGCAGCAGGACATAGTGTTTTGCACTTATGGTGTTGGTGGGTTATTTTTAAAATTTGGCATCTCGTTGAACTGTCCTGTCTATGAAAAATTCTTAAGGCCAGATTCTGTCCTCAGTCACACTGAAGTGGATGAGTATTGCACAGGTGGAATAGAGGAGAGAATCTGGCCTGTTACTATATATCCAAGGTTCTTACTGTAGTACCTGAGTGCCTCGGAGTCTTTAATGTACTACCGTCACAACACTGCTGTGAGGTAGGGAAGTGCTATTATCCCCCATTTTATAAATGAGCTGAGACACAAAGGGGATGTCTACCCTACAATTAAAAATCCACGGCTTGTCCATGCCAGCTGACTCGGGCTAAGGGGCTGTTTAATTCCGATACTAGGGCTTGGGTAGCAGCATGAGCACTGGGACCCTTTCACCTTGCAGGGTCCAGAGACTGAGCTGCAGTCTGAGCCTGAACATCTACACTGCAATTAAACAGCCCCTTAGCCTGAGACCCGCAACCCAAGTCAGCTGGCGCAGGCTAGTTGTGGGTGTCTAATTACAGTGTAGACATGCTCAGAAAGGCTAAGTGACTTGCCCAAGGTCAGTAAATGTGTGGCAGAGCAGGGAATGGAATCCTGGTCTCCAAAGTCTCAGTCTAGTGCACCAATGACTGCACCATCCTTCCTCACCTTAACTAAATTTAAGGAACATGATGTAGAAATCTTTATCAGTGGTTACTGGTAACAGAATGAATTTAGTGATTTTGATTTCTTGCAGAACGCTAAAAATCGTAGCAAACAGTTGTAAGCAAACGTTCTCAGTGTATATAACTACAGTCTTCATACATTTCTCCAGCACTGAATTGCCTTGAAAAGGAAAAAGGGCCTTGGAAGCTAATATTTACCTTGTAGATTTCACATAAATAAGATTGCACTAAGCAGGAGATCATTGTACTTTAGCCTAGAAAATCCTAATACAAGTATTTTAAGGCTGATACATTTTCTTTTCCCTTAGTGAATACTTAATGATGCTGATGCCTCCGAATGTAGAAGAAGAGAAGTAAGTGTTTGCATGGAATGTCCTAACCTCACATTGGCTGGATGTTGTTTTTCATTGGCTACAGTTCTGCTTGTTTATTTCAGAGACAAACCTGTGGCTCCAAGCAATGTGCTTTCTATGGCACAGCTGAGAACTTTACCTCTTGCTGATCAGATTAAGATCCTGATGAAGAATGGTATGTGATATTTTTAAAACATTCCACTTCTGCACGTCCTTTCATGACCTCAGACGTACCCTCCTTTTCCTCAAATAAGTAGCCTTTCCTGGCAGTGTCTGTGCTGTCGTCCTACAGGGCTGAGAGTCTGTGTGGCCCTTTGTTTCTAGGGCTAAGTCTCAGGCTCTGAATAGTATCTCTTTCACTGCTGATCGAGTATGCCATTCCTCTAGAAGGGAAGATAGACACGTTACTGCTTGGAGAGCTGACACCTGGAATTTGGGCATGTGCAGCCAAAGGAGGACTCCTTGGAATAACTTCCACTCTAACACACTCCTGTTGCTTCCAGGACACACCTGTCTCTGTTGATCCACTGCTGGGTAGTGGAGACTAAGCATGAATTTTAGCTCCAATTTTAATGCAGCCACCAGCCACTTTGGCGTTGTCCTTTCCCTGGAAGGTTTTCAGTAATGCGTGCCTCTTGCATGTAGCCTGAGATAGCTTTAGCCCATCTTTCAGGAATTGTAATGATTTGACAATAGCAAATGCTAAAGTTTTTGTCTCTGGGTCTTATTGTCTTGTCAGGTGACTCAATGTCTCTCAAAAAAATAGAATGGTATAAATGGTTTCTTTTATCTGTGTGTTAATTTGGGATCAGTGAAGCCAATTAACTTGCACACAACGTTCCCTGACATGTTTTCAATGCATATGCAGACTGACTGAAATGGGGTGATTTTTCTAAAGTGCTTTTATTTTTCGGTAGCTGTGAAATATTTTTGACTGCTGATTTCAGTGTAAATAGATGGGAGTCTTTTATATTAAAAAATAAAATGTATGTATCCATTTTTTTAAAAAACAGAAGACCTTCTATGAATCTTTAAATAGAACATTGAAAGCATCTTTAAACAACTGTGTTTCATCTTTTCCTTTAGTGAAGGTCATGCCTTTTGCAAACCTCATGAGTTTATTGGGTTCTGGGACCGATTCTACTGCAGTTTTACGCTGTATACAGCAGGTGGCGATGCTAGTCCAGGGAAACTGGGTGGTAAAAAGGTATGCCTTCTGTTCTTTGTTATCGTCGAATGTTAACGTTCCTGTTAGGAGTGGATCAGAACAATGACTTAGAATCCTCACTAGCATTTTCCTGCTGTAATGTAGCTGAAAGGACCAGTGTCTGTGCTCAAAAACACTTAAATACTTGATTAAATTCAATTCTTGTTACAGTAGTCTGTTATGCAGAAGACAAAGGACTGTTGTTAAATGATCACAGGGCAGAGGCTGAGCTATCTAAAATTGTATCGAACTGGGATAAGATCTGTTTTCTTTGTGTATTGAGCCACTTCAGTTCTTGGGAATAAAAATCTTTATTCCATCAGCACTAGGGTTACCATACGTCCGGTTTTTCCCGGACATGTCCGGCTTTTTGGTAATCAAACCCCCGTCCGGGGGGAATTGCCAAAAAGCTGAACATGTCCCGGAAAAATACCGGCCGGGCACTTCCTCTCCCGCGGCTGCTCTGCTCCTCCCCTGACTCTTCGGCTCTGTTTAAGAGCCGAGCTGCCCGAGCGCTACCGGCTTCGGGCAGCCCCCTTGCCTCCGGACCCCGAGCTGCCGGCTGGGTACTTCCCCTCCTGGACTCCAGCTGCTCTGCTCCGGCGGCCT